>NW_023596921.1:44315570-44389923 GCF_011947565.3 Pollicipes pollicipes | reverse complement strand
GCAGGACACGGAGTTAAAAGTTGCCTGCACGGGTCAACATAGATGTGCAAAAATTGTGCTCATGAACGGAAGACGCCTACAGCGGAGGCACAACGATGGAACCTTCGTTGTGGAAACTTCGGGCAAGACTTTGATTCCGTTGCATCAGCGTTGACATATACGCAATTGTCCGTTCTATTCCTCGAAAACTTGTGTCCACAGATTAAATTCGACTGTCATTAAAATTGAGTGAGTGTTGGCGGTGATACGTCCAGACGGGGTGATAATAACGAAGCGGTGGGAGACATGTTCGAAGCTTACGATGGCATGCCACCTTTTAGTTCTTCGATGCAACGTCACCTTTCTGTTATTTTTGTACGCTTGTGTTCTTTTCAGACTCTATTGGCAAGTCATTTCTTCACTTAATTGTCAGTCATCTCTTCACTTGATGTGTGTTTTTTAAATTGTCTTCTATACCATCGCTGCTGTTATTTGGTCATTTCGCTTTTTCTATCTCGAGCATCATCCCTGTCAATTTTGTGTCTTTGACTTGTTTCTAATTCGACTTTTATCGTGAGCATCTAATCTTCGATTTTTTGGTTTCCAATTATATTGCTGCAAGCCTCTATCACTTTTGATCTTTTGTGCCCCGTTTTGTAGTCCCCGTCAACTGTTACCCATGAGAAGTTTTGGTCATTCGGCCTTTTTCGCTCTTTTTTCTCCAAGTTGGTTTTTTTCTTCTTTTTTTCTCCAAGACTGCAGCCAGTGCTATATGGAAATTCGTTCAGACTACGTTCGACGACCCGTGAAGGTTTCGAAGATGAGGATGGCTATTCCAAAACCTTGAGGTGCATTATGTCTGGCATTCAGCTGCCCCAAACTTGCATTGGGTCTACCGCGCATTTTGTTTTTCTCCCGGCGCCTCCCATGCGCGACTGAGTGCGCTCTGCGCTGCAGGAACACGTGCACATGCCATATGATTTACAAGGGCGTCACCAGCAAATGATTTCTTAGTTTTGTGGTTTGCGTATGGCTTTCACTGGTTTTAAAGAAAGAGAGAGAGAGAGAGAGAGGGAGAGAGAGAGAGAAAGAGAGAGAGAGAGAGAGAGAGAGAGAGAGAGAAGAGCGAGAGAGAGAGAGAGAGAGAGGAGAGAGGAGAGAGAGAGAGAGAGAGAGAGAGAGGAGAGAGAGAGAGAGAGAGAGAGAGAGAGAGAGAGAGAGAGAGAGAGAGAGAGAGAGAGAGAGAGAGACGGTTCTCCACCTCGAAACCAAACCGAGCGCGCTCTAGAACCACCTCCCAGAGACCTTTTTGTTAGGGCATTATTCGTTCAGATCGGACAATTAACTATGGATGGACAAGTTAACCAGAAAAAGACGAGAAAAGGAGCCGAAATCCCCCCCCCCCCCCCCTCCCTCCCTCCAAGGGTTCGATCGGCTGCTGATCTCAGAGGCGCGATGGTTAACCCCGTCCTAAAGCTCAGTCCCCCTCCCGTTTCTTCGTTTTCGATCGTCACCGAAGTTGAGACCGACAAATGATACAAACATTCATCTGTGTGCTTGAACTCGCCGACTCCCGTGGAATGGCGCTTACGGCACACAGAGTTCTGGACTTTCTTGAGTTCACTTATCATCGGATGCAACTATAAGATAGCGCACGTCGCGAACCTTCTTGTTGCTGTGAACGCAACACGTGAGTAACACCGCCAGATCTGCCGTTACCACGTTCATGCCGCGCCCGAAACTTCTCCTGAAATTTTATAGCTGTTCGGTTTAATCCACTTGAAAATGTTTATGTGCTTGGCTCGTGGGCATCTAACTTTATAACCCTGAAATGCGCGGTGAATCTGGACAATTAGGCTATAAACAATGATGAACGTGCAACACGTCAGTGCACTTCCAACAGACCTGAAAAACCTTGCGATACTGACGACTGGCTTCCATCTTCCCCCGCATTGCAATTGCACTAAAGTTTGTGTGCAACAAACAAAAATGACCTTCGCAGCTACCTTTACCCACTGCGATACAAGCAGTCGTCCGCAAATTTATGATATCTTGGCAACTCCGCTAAACGCGACAAGCATTGCACTGCAAAACCCCGGCTGCTTCGACGCCCAAGAGATCGTGATCGATGTCTAAAACTCCGCAACGCCACCATTATATCGACCGGCCGCAGCGCCTGCGGCCGCCTGCAGTGGTCGGGGGCCTGGGTAGAGGCAGGAGCGCCCGCGTGCGCCGCGGCCGGGCAACGGGGGGCTGCACGTCCATCCGTCCCTTGGCGAGCATCATTGCCGGACGCCTGGCGTATCGAGCACCGAGCGGCGTCCGCGGCACCGGTAATTGAGTTCAGGGACCGGTCGGTGGACACGGCCGGGTTCGCGGACTGGGTCATTCCCATTCGCTGCCGCACGACAGCGACGCACTTCACGGGCCCTGAACGCCACGCTCAGTTGGAGTGGGCAGTGGTGGCGAGAGCGTGCCCTCGCGCAGCCGTTGGTGCGTTATCCAGCCGTTAATGATCTTACTGTGATTCTCTGTCAGTCAAAGACGCTTCTGCGATGATCGTGCCTACGAAATTGCTTGGAGGGGGTTGGAGGTGAAGGCCTTGCCTTATCCTTGCGAAAGGAAACAACACTACCAAGAGCATTATATAGCTTAGTGATCTTCGGAATAAAGAAAACAAGGTCATCCTTCAAAACTAGTTTCGGAGGACCAGTTTTCGCGTACCTGTTTCAGGCTTGGAAACCCGACTTCTTTGTTCAAGTTTCAAAACTTGAACTTAAGTAGGGATTGCAGCATCAACCAGTTTCGGTAAATGGCTTCTTCTGGCAGGGGAGCACCCGAAACATGTGTCAAGTATTGATCAGGGGAAGAAGCGTTTCACTTGGGCTGATTGCACGGGGGCCAAAGGCTCGTTTATTTCAGCCAACTATGGATATCGCGCTTGAGCTAGCATTAAGACCTCCGTAATTGTCCTTGTAAATATCATGAGCTGCCCATTCACGGCACATGAGTATGTATCTAACCAAAAGGAGCTGCTATGATTTGAAGCCGGGGGGCGGGGGAGGGACTAGCCAATACTCAAGGGAGGCAAACTTCCACTCAGAGGTTCGTTGCGTTGAGACACTAAACAATAGGGGCGGCAGGACCCTCGCTGCCGACAGGATCTTTCCCTCACTCCCTTGCCCAAACAACCTAACAACATGCCTATTAGTTAAGGTCTTTTAAATCGAGCAGGTACAAAGACGAACGAATGCGGCAAAACAATTACACGAATGTACTGAAAAGTTGCTCGCTACGTGTGCAGCTTTCGTAGGGCGTGCGGGGTCTTCAGTGTGACGCACCGGGAGCGATCAACAGCGCGTGCCGTGCCGACAACCACTTGGGCGTCCGCCGTCCGCCAGGGGTGCGGCCACCAGTTGAGCGCGTGATCCGGCCCGAGCGAGGGGCCGGTGGCGGGGACCCCGAACGGCAGCCTGTCTCGGGACCGCCCGGCTCTGGCTCCCGGTGCTCGGCAGCGCCCAGGGTGGGGCTTCGGCTTACCTGCTCTATGTCGTCCACATCGACCGCACTGTTTCCCAGCTCAGCACTGAACGCCGCGCGTAAACTGAACGTTGACGGCGACGCAGGCCTCGTCGGAGGCGACGCGACGCCAGCGCCATCTCTGAGGCGGCGCGCGCAACCAGCGGCGACCGCCCGGAGCGGAGGATCACATGAGTGATATGAGCTACGGAAAGAGCGTTGTCGGTGCAGTCACTGCGCGCACGCATCCTAGCGTTGTCACGCAGGTGTAATTTCCTGCGAATTATCATGAGGCATTTGGCTTGCGTGACACGCGCTTTTGGTCTTCAACGAAACCGTCTTCGATAACTTACACTAATTACCACGGTGTCCAGAGCGGTGTTCTGACGTCACTCAGGGCTAGCAGTGCTATCCATGTGGAGTTGCTGGCTTCCTCATGCTACGCCCTTTCTTCTATATCCGCACTTTCCTCATTCATTCTTCATCCTGCAAACTCGCGACGCCTCGTTTATTCGGGCCAGCGTGCATGCACGAACCACGGGTGGGCTAAGTGCCCCCTGGCGGGGCCACCAGACCAATTAGGCTGAGTGCCCCCACTGTTCCAAATCCAAAGGCAAAAACACTGAAGATCTGTAAATGCCAGTGCGATATAACTGTGCTTGACGAATGCAGCCCGTCATATTGTACAAATCGTGTTATAGTCTTGTTGCAGGTAGCCGGCATAGCTTCCTCCTCCCCCCCCCCCCCCCAAGCTAAACTGGAAAATGCATTTTCAGAGGTGAATTGTGGTGTTTCTTTAGGTTCGGAACACCGCCCCCATTAAGATGCTTTTATTTACATTATGATCTGCTGGCAAAAGCCGGAGATTTTTTCTTCAAAAATGAGGTTTTCTAATGGAGCTTGTGTGATGTATGAGCCACATAGACAAAATCTTATCGCACAAAATGGCCGCAAATATATCATCACATTGTCCCTCGATCTGGACCTGTAAAATCCCGGCAAGTTTCAACCTGCATCGCGCCAGATGTAAAGGCGTAAATTATTCGCGAATAACTAACAGTTACAGTAACAGTTATTAAATATAGCTACGGTATTAAGGATGCAAACATATGAATAAATGCACAGTTTCGTTCAATGAGCCAGTGCTTTAAAACAGTCGAGAACGCCTGGCGCGAGGGGGCGCTGGCGGCCGCCGCAGGCAGCCGGCTCCGCGCGGCGGCCGCGGGGGCGCGGTACGGAAAGTGGCGCTGAGTGACGCTCGGTCGGGCGCGCGGCAGGTGTAGCGAGCCGGCACCGCCGGAAACAGCCCGAGTTTGGCGTTGGGAAGACTCGGCGCGCGTTACGAATAGAGCACGCGGTGCGCTGGGAGACTCGGGGGCGTGCAGTGCCCTGTGCGCATTCAGGCAGCCCCGGTGGTGCACAAAATCAGCGACGCTACGCGAGCCGAGCGCGTCCGGAACGGGTGAAATGTGACCACTGCGGCGGACACCACTCACTAGCCTGGCTGCGAAGTGCATCACCCTTCCATCCTGCCTAGGCGACGCTCAGTCGCTCTACCCCAGATGGACAGGCAGGAGAGGATGCGAGGGAAGACGTGGATTTCGACAAGATGCTTCAAAATCTCAGGAGTGAAGTGGTGTCGGATTTTGAACAGGGACACGAAGATGGTATTATAGCACCGATCGAAAGAGGAGATATGGGGTTCCCAGGTGAGGTGGTGGTCGAGGACTACACCCAATGCCTTCACTGAAGGTGATGGACGAATGTTTGCGCCGGAGATGGTAATGTGAAAGTTGCTGGTCTTTGTGATAGATGGTTTGGTGCCGATCAGCATGAAGTCCGTCTTTTTGGGGCTCATTTTAGGGCTATTTGACTGAAACGAGTCTTAAAGACACTGGATGGAATCCTCGACACGGGCTTTTCAGGTTGGACAGGCCTACGACATCGGGGGTAGCGAAGTCAAGGAGTTAGGTGTCATCGGCGTAGGATAGTAGGAGGCAGTGAGGAAGGAAGCTGGATAGGTGGTTGAACAAGATGAGAAACGGCATTGGGCCGGCAGGGGATCGCTGGGCCGCCCTGTGGGATAGAGATAAGTTAATCGAGCCGCCACTGACCATCTGCTTCCGATCGCCCAGATAGTCCCGAAACCATTCCGAGGACACCCCTCACCATTCCAGCTTGCTGAGGAGGACGTTGTGATCAACGTTGTCAGAGGCTTTGCTAAGGTCAGTGGCCGTTATCGACGCGACGTGGCGGCTGTCGACAGCCTCTGCCAGTCAACCGACAGTGTCGATCAGGGCGTCCTACGTCGAGTGACGTGGGCGGTAAGCATATTGTGATGGCGTCAGTATATGATTGTCAAGAAGGTAAGAAGTGAGCTGCGAGCAGACGACCTTTTTGGTGACTTTCGACAGTACAGAGAGAACAGAAATGGACCGAACGTTGTTTGGGCCTGATCGATCGCCCGACTTGAAACACCACGGTGACGCGCGATCTTCCAGACGGACGGAAACATGCATGATATGATAGACAATTTGACCAGATGTAGAAGATGTGCGCTGATTACAGGGAACCACTTTTGCACTGCATAGAGAGGTGCGCTATCGACACCGACAGCCCTCGACGCGCTCATCTTCCTGATGGCTGTAGAAACTTTCGGTAGAATGGCTGGATGCAGGGAGAACGCCGAGGCACAGCCACAGTACGAGCGCGGTCCAGCCGAGGGCGCACCAGCATTACCACGCACCGCCGCCGCCTCCGCAGCGATGCGGGGGCTAACGGCAGCGAAGTGGGCATTGAGTGTGTGCACCCGGGTGCCCATGTTGTAATCGGGTATGTCACGCCCTCTCGTTGGCTGCAGTCCGAATGGCTTGAGGCGGCTCCAGAAATATTGCCGCCCTGTCAGCAGACCTCTGCAGACATAAGAGTGCCGCGCGGGAGTGCTCAGTCCCTTCACCCTGGTACGACACCGCTGTTACGCGAGGCGCGCCTCTGTGGTACGGCACCGCTTCCAGGTCTCGCGTGCGCAGTCGCAGTCCTCCATAGCTGCGGAGATTTCGGTATCTCCACGCAGCCATGGACAGCCGGGCCGGCGTGACGTCACGGTGATGGCCGGGCAATCAGCGTCGACTGCGACGTCCCACACTTCCATAAATGCGGCCACCTTGTCATCGACGGTGCCAGCGGCGTAGCGCGGTTCCCAATCTGCGAGCAGCAGACTTAAGTTAAACGCGTCCTGGTTGGAGCGTCTCCACGGTCGCACGGTGGCGGTCGCTGACCGCTGGAACTCTCTGGGGACGGGAGCGCGGAGTAGCACCGGTTTATAAGTAAGTAAACGGTGCAGTAATTTAAAGGGAGCTGTCTGCTCTTTTCGGTTTTCCAACACTCCTGCCAGTATTTCAACAAAGCTATTGATATTGGCAGCGAGCCAAAATCCACTTGAGACTTTTTACAAGGATAATGAAATGCAATTTTTATCATTCATGGCGTCCATGGCCGTACGCGCTTTACGGATGGGAACACAGCTCTTTAAGAGGGCGAATTGCTCGAATTAGTGGGGTGGAAATGACCACAAGCGTGTGACAATTAATGACGCATTAGAGACAACCCAACACTACACGGAAAATCATGATTCCATGACCTGGTCCACCATGGGTCATCGCTTTGGTAGCAAGTTTCTTCCCTTCACCGGTGACGAAGAATATAGCATAATAACATGAGAGGAAAGAATAGCAACACGTGTTCTTGTTATTGTAGGGCGGACACAACTGCAAAAAATTACCCCCGTTATGAGCAAACAAGCCCTTGAACTCCGTGGCCGAAGACTCAAAGCACGCTGGAAGTCAATCAGAACATAAATACTGAAAAAATACGGTCCGACATCACCGCGATCTGAGCGAGTGCTTGAGTGTACTACCTCATTTGGTTTTACTTAATATAAGATGTCAATTATGGGACCCTATCCAGCGTTAATTAGTGCATCCATGCCATGGTGTTTTCTTTTCGATATTTTATCTGGGACCTTACGCTTGAAGGAGTGTGTGTGTGTGTGTCATTGGGGTTTTACGACGCACTCAGCTGCTGAGGCTATATCGCGGTGCTGTTTTGTGGCATGACATAATAAACAACAATACGGTTTTTCGACTGCAATCCTTGCCTCTTTCATAATAAATTCCAGCACGAACAGATGGGTCAAGCATGCACTTTTGTATTCACTTCTAATCTGACATATGACTGACCAAAAACACGTGATACAATATACAAATTACTTTCAGCAAAGCAGACAACCAATAAGTGGTAACACTTGCTTAGCCTGCTTCGGGAATCCAGAAAACGCAGGTGAGAAAGATGCAAACACATCTTTCACTTCCATGGTCATGCAACATGCCGGAGCCATCAGGCTGCTTTACTAATAACAGGAAAATTTTACATGTGGTGAAATGACACCGCAAACGTACTGACCTTGCACAATGCTGGAGACATGACAAGCACATGTAGTTATGGTTGGATGGGCAAAATGCAAGGAAGTAATGAAGCTGGCAGTGCACACCAGGCTCATGATAAACATATTATTAAGCGCTGTCCAAGACACTTGCAGCAATTCTATACCACCTTTCTCAGCACCCAGCATCCCACGCAAGTTGCAGTGACTGTGACATTGATTACTCAGGAGCAATGCTCGCCTGCATACAAGATCTGTGAAGACAGTACAATGTGCATCAGTAACAACAAAGCTATATTTTCAGAATTACTTAGGGAAAGACAATTTTGCCAACCGACATAATGTGAGCCTATACTGAGCATGTCCATTGATGAGTTGTACGTACCAGCCCCTACTGCCAAAATGAATTGCTGATATAATGACATGGAATGTATTAATTGCATGCTGTGATACCTCGATTAGGTTCACAATGTTGGCAAGATCATAATGAAGTACCAGTACCGGTACTTGCCTTTGTACACTCCAGCAGTACAAGAGCTAGGGTTTCTCTCAGTTTGCCAGCATTCCTTTGCCACGTTCCAACACAAACATAAAGGCAGAGGCAGTCATCAATATCAATAGGCATCAATATATCAGGCATCAACAAATCAGGCATCAATGTATCACATTTTATTAGAAGTCAGTAGATTGAAGAATACCAAAACAATGTTCTCTCTCAGAAGAACGAACCTGGCACGCACATTCCCCATCACATCAATACCAATACAAGCCACTGGCGCACACCACCAGTGATCACACCCATTTCGAGCCCCCGATTCACACTCTTCTGCCAAACAAGTGTGATCTCACATTTGCACAGCTCGCGGGACTATCAAATTGCAGGTTTTCTCACAATTTCCGCACAGATCTTCAGTCACAACGCCAGACTTCACCGTGAACCCCCTTCGAAGCAAAGTCCCAAAGTTCATGGTAATGCGGCTTGAGAGCTTCTTGTAAAACGAATTTGTGTTCAAGATTTTAATTTGTCGTACCATACGTGTGAAGTACATAGATTAATATATATCTAAAATTACTGTAATTTTTTCCTAATTTCATAATGCCTACCTTACCCATGAACCCGTGCAAGATTCTGTGCTCCGGTACACAAGGCGCCAACCGAGCTGTTTGTAAGAGATACGTTAGTAGAAGAAAAAAAAACCCAGGAGGAGAAAAAAGACAGATTTCCCGTCGCGTCTTCTTTTTTATAACTTCGGGAGAGTGCCCATTTTTTGGGTGCCGCGCTTTTTTGCAGACAGTGGCGTTCTTTTTTATAGCATTGACCTGTGACCTAGAAATAAGGAAAAATGACCCGTTACGACGATTGTCGCACAACCCAAAATTGCTTACGCTTGTGTTCGCGACACGCATTCAGCAGTAAAATCGTACTGACAGCCAATCATCTCCCGCAGACTGTACCACATGTGCAGCATCATCGCCTTTGCGAATGTATCAGTGGCCATGCTGTTTTAATCATAAACCCAAAATAGGCCGTAATATCACGGAGATCTAATAACGTTTCTATGGCGTCATTAATCGGAAGGCGATTTTTAAGTTGGCCGTAAATAAGCCCTTCTGTACTTTGCGGACGTGTAACTCAGGAACCTGAACATTTTGGGTCTTAAAAAGAGCATATCCGTAAACTGCATCAAAATGTCCTCAAGATGACTATTTCAGTTCAAAACCCCATACAAATGTGGAACATTCCCTTTAACTGATTTGTTCCATAAACAGGTATAAACAACATTCGCCATTGTAATTTCAGCATTTAGTAAATCCTTTTTGATTTCGGCGAAACACCCCGTTCAATGTAAAATGCCTAGCTGCTAAAAGTGTTGGGAAAATTGTGCGTTTTCCTGAGGTGTAATGCTGTCAATGACTGTCACGTCACATTTTCATACGTCCAGGTTACACAGTCCAGACGCATATTTTGCCATCTTGGCCAGGAGAATGAGTTTTTTGGTGATAGCAAGGTTCTTGCCAAATAAGTATCTTTGAACTTACATTCTTGCTAGGTGGGTGATAGGTTCATGCTTTATTCCAACCAACGTATAAAAATAATTAAATAGATAAGACGCGAAAACTGGAATGAGTTTAAATGCCTGCATGGTTCGTGCAGAACTAGCTTCAATGCGTGTATTCAACATGTGTTCGTCGATGGTGTGGCCAACAATGTTGTGTTCATCGCGGGTGTTTACATTGATGGTGGTGAGTTTGACGTGGTGTTGCGTGTGAAGATGGCACATTTCTCTTATTACGAAGAAAAATGAATGCGCTCCACAGCTACAAAATGTTCCCAAGGAGAGCGCAGCTTTTACTATCAAGCCGTCACCATTTAAACGAGCATAAAATCGTTAAGTTGTTTAGAATTTGATTGCACATCATGATCCAAGTTTCAGAGACATAAAGCAATTAAATCGGGATTCGACGACCCACTCTGCTATGTATAGTAGCTGACCGTGCAATGCAGTAACGGTCGCCATGTTTTACGAGCGAGGCAGCTCCGATTTTAGGTGTCCCACCCGCACTAGCTGACGTCATTAGACATTCAGTCAATGTGCTGAAGCGATCGTGACGACCGGCCACGCATACAAATCCCGCGGCGGGAGACGGGAGAACGCTCGGGAGATTACGCTCCAGCGCAGGCAGGGGACAGACCAAGTTCCGTTCAGAAGTAAGCCCACACGATCGACACGCTTCTTGTCGTTTTTCAGACTCGTGCTCGAAGCAGGCGGCGTGGTCCGGTGGGATTGTCCAGGATCGTGCACTCGGTCCCTTGATTACCATCCCGCGGGTGTGCTTACAGAGCAAAGGTAAGCAAATGCAAACAGACGTCTACAGACGTAAACCTAGAATGGCAACCCTGTGCTCTTGCGCTCCTCCTGACAGCGAACGTGTGTTGTTCGACACCCCAGGAACGGTGGATTTTCTTCCTACCACCATTCAATATCGCTCTTCCGCGCGAGCGAAGTCTCGTTCCAAGTACAAAAATAGCGCCGTTTTTTTTTTAGCCGCCACCTTTTCGCGTGTTTCAGCGTGTGATCCAGAATAGCAATGCTGCTGCCGTCGACAAGTCAATCTGCCGGCAGCGACTGGGCAGAAGACCGGACGTGACACGGTAGCGGCACCTGTCAGCTTTTTCACCTGAGCTGTCGAAGCCCTGGGGCGGCCCTATCGGCACGAGTCGATACCGGCGCTGCAAACGTGCGGAACCAACCGATCTCTATGCGACGCACGTCCGTCAAACCACGCAAACGGGCAACCAGGTGTCCTTACATCGCCAGCGATCAGTCACCCTGTTCTCAAGAACTGCTCAAGCTGCGCTTAGCTAAGAGACACTCATGGCAGCCGACGGATTGTGCTCCATTTGCAGAGCTAAAAACAGCTTTCGCTGAGTCTCGGTAGAGAGCGCCTTGAAAGACCAAGAAGGCGTGAAGGCTCACTGCTTGACGGTATGACAGGTGAAGCAGTCGGGGCGGCCAGTCAGTCTCTGACAGCGCTGCGGGGAACGAGTCTGCTAACTCAGCCCGGCTCCAGCAGCTGACAGGGTGGTCTGTCGCTCTGGGCCAGCTCTGGCCCGCGCCTGGGGACTCGGGCCGCCTCCAGCCGGCAGCTGACCCGCGCCCGTCGCTGGCCGCACCGCGGGATCCGGGCCGCCACCAGCCGGCAGCTGATCCGCGCCCGCCGCTGGCCGCACCGCGGGATCCGGGCCGCCTACCAGCCGGCAGCTGAAATGCGCCCGCCGCTGGCCGCACCGCGGGACCCAGGCCGCTTCCAGCCGACATGCATCCTGCAGCAAGACCAGCTTCCTGGCAGCCGAGGGCGCCACCTAAAAGCGAGCGTATTTATTATGCAGCCGGGCTGCGGTGCTGGCTGCCCTGCCAGAGGTCACGCAGCATACGTGATCCGTTTAGCGGCAGGCACGCTCCGCGTTAGCCCAAGCCACAGCCCGTCCTGCTCTGCTCGGTGTGCTTGTCTCGTGAAAGGTCAGTCGGGACGGCGACCTGTTGTGACCGGCGGCGCTCCGTGCCCGTTTGCTCCGAGCCCGCCCCCTCCCCCCGCCTGAAGTGTCGATCGCAATACGCGACCTTTAGCCCCCGTCAGCGGCCTTTGGCACGGCCGCCAACAGCCTCCCAGGACAGCGTCACACGGTGGCGGTCCCCATTCAGGTAGCGTCCCCGAGTGAGTTCGGGCGGCAGCATTTCCTGGACTTTGTCGGGTTTCTTGAGGGCTGCTGAGAGAGCATTTACGTTTTAACTGAAGGTAAAGAAAAGCGCTGTACGTCGTGGGACGCCATCCATCTCATTCAGTCCGTAATGTGGGCGTAGGAAACCAAACCACCGTTAGTTTTACACCGAAACTTCCGTTAAGGTTGTGTTTCGGCAGAGATTCGAGACGACAATATCAAATATATATATATATATATATATATATATATATATATATATATATATATATGCGTGGTGTGTGTGTGTGTGTGTGTGTGTGTGTGTGTGTGTGTGTGTGTGTGTGTGTGTGTGTGTGTGCGTGTGCGTGTGCGTGTGCGTGTGCGTGTGCGTGTGCGTGTGCGTGTGCGTAGCTGCCTGAATATGGCTGGCTTACGTCCCCTGAATCTCGGTATTCGCCCTCCTCGTCGTGTGTCGTGCCGTGTCTCATAATGGGGACGAGCCCGCAAGGCTCTTAACCCGGCAGGCTTACGGTGAATTTCGCCTTATGCTTCTGCCAGTGCACAACATTCTGGTTGTCCTTGGCTGTGGCAAATACCAAACTTCTATATGATGCTCGCTTGTGATATTTAAGTTGCTAGCTTATTGGGTGTTGAAATTACTTTATACAGTATATCTTGTGATGCGTTGCCATTTTTACGTCCTCATCTCGGGAGAAAACCCCACTGAGATACGACGGCGATTATTCCCAAAGCCCGCAGCTTTCGGGGGTGTGCACGAGCTGGCTAGGTGTTCCTGCGGACGCAGGCCTTAGCCTGAGTCCGGTGAGCACCCGCACCCACCAGGCTGGGGTGATAGAACACTAATTACGTTGCGCTCGCACGTAATTAGATCTGTCGTATTGCTCTGATGAGCCAATCAATTCCGTCTGACTAATTTGGAGAACTAATTGGTTAAGATATTGACCATGAGAGCGTATAGTTACAGCAAGGTTAATAGATCTAGTTACCGTCAAGTTAATGCTGATGTGTATAACAGTAAGCAGCCAGCGTTTGTTGTTTTGTTGTGCCGACTTGCGACCAGAGTTTACAGTGGCCTGACCTTGGAGGTCATTTTGAGGCCTATCACGCGCTCTTTGTGCTGAACGTAACCATTAAATGACACACTGACTTCGCACGCGAAATGTACTTTGCATGGCTGTGTTTACTTCTTCGTGGCGTTGGCTTAACACTTTTGTTTCACGTTGCCGCTGCCAGGTTTAAAATCTTCCAAAACTTTTAGAACTCGGAAATCCTTGAAGGACTTCGTCGCAGACCAGTGACATCAGCTGCCTGCCAGCTGACTTTTGTCGCCGGCCACGGTATACCCTGACATAGCGTTCAGTCGATTGTTGCAGATGGAGCCTGAGCTAGAGCATTTTACCGGGAATACAGTCCTGCGTGGTAAACTATTGACGTCACAGAGTTTTCCTATTAATAGCTTCGTCATGCAACCAGCATCGACTTGTGCTTCTCGACCAAATGCTGCAGTGAAAACGTCCCCATACCACAGGAAGCGATATGGGGCTGAAGTATTCAGAAGTGTGTGCTATTTGGGGCTGGTCTTAGTTCATTACATACGACTAGCAGCTGTGTACCGGCAGCGGCGAACTTGAACGCTCTTGCCGAAGGCTGAGCAGCGCATTAGTGACTGAAATGTGCCTGGGGTTTGCTCGGCTTTTACGCGCACATTGCCGTTATATCCCAATGTATTTCCGACCACCTCTCAGTGATTGTTTCGCCCGGCATTCGGTAAATCCTCATGCCAATGACGGATTATCTTCTGTCGATTTTCCGACACAAGCGGCAAACAGGGGCCCAGATGCACATACAAAAGAAATATTAGCGCTGGTATAAGGCGCCCGGCTGTTGCATTATGGATTCGCCGACCAGCGCGTGGCCGTGCAGGACGTAATGGCGCCGCTCACGCCGTAGGTCGGGGCCCAGCTGGCCAAGTTGCATCATTACCGGGACGAGCACGATCTTGGGACAGCGCGGCGTTCGATTTGGGAATGCTTGCAACGGAAAATAGGTTGTGAAGTGGAAGTCATGATACTCGACACTGCCCAGTTTGCAGATTTCTGTTGGCATTTATGTTATATTTGGAAGACATACGGCTGCACTCCTGAGCCGAATAGGAAAAGTGACTTGTTTCTTGATCAGATAAGGTGCAAAACGCGTTAAATCATTTAGACGATAATTTTTATGTGCGGCGTGGGTACTAAATTTTCTTGCTGATTATGTTTCGTTCATACTTATCGGAGATTGGAGCATTCCACGATAAATCGACAAGTGCTTTGCACTCTCATCCCTCGGATTTTCATTAAAATGGGTCACAGGGGTTGCCATCAGCACTGAAGTCACCTATAACACTTTTTTAAATTTCAGGTGCACCGTTTTGGAGTAAAGGCATTAGGCAATTTCGAGTTGCTTCGTTGCAAGGCAACCTTCTGTGGCATCTTTCCACTTGCTTGAAAAATAATTTTGAAACATTTACGTTAAAATGATTAAAAACGGTCACAAATATTTGCTCTTGATTTTGTTTTGGACAATACATAATAATCAGGGCATTACGAACTTTTCAAGGGGAAGAAGGACAATTTTCCTATGCGATATTACTCTCCGATATTGAATCTCCGAATCTCCGATATTAAATTAATCTTACTCCAAAGTCAGGCAAAGGTCCAGTGGTAGGGTCTTGGGCTAGTGCCTGTTGTGCGGCTGGAGCGAGTGGTCGTATTGGCTGTGCCTTGCGTCAATGAGGCGCCCAAACAACCCAAGTTATTCCGATCCTTTGGGAAGCACAAAACGAGAGCACCATGGGGTTAACGTCTATGCCACCTGTGTTTTGTACTCTTACTTATTGTTAGATAAGTTTAGTGGTATCGTTGTGGCATTGTTATGTTTTGCTATTGTTAAACACGTTTGCTTTGATTGGTAAAGCCAGTTTTCGAAATCGTTCTGGGCAGCTAAGGATTTCGATTGGAAGTATTCACTCTTGCCGGATAAACATCACTTGGACGCCCTGTTCGCCACTATGAAAGTAGTATCATTCATTTGCCTTGCTTTTTCCAGCGGGTGTGTTACACCACATTTGCAACGCATCCAGTTTATCGAAATGCTTGAGTCATAAATGCTGCGAAAGCTTGGAACACGCTGTTCAGAGAAAAATATATGCAAACATGAGGCATTGATCCCGCGAACAGCGCGTCCTGCTGAGTGGCAGCGCCACTCGCGCGGTTTGCGTGTGCTGCTATTGCCGGAACGCGAAGCTGACGCTTGGCTCTCTCGGCCTGCGAAATGTCACTTAAAGGACCTGCTGAGTCACACTGGGTGTGATGTTAGTGGGGAATCCTGCATAGTGCATTAGTGTGAGAACTGTCCTCGTTTAGCAATGTGCACGGTCGTTTTTGATCGACCCATTCGATTCGCAACCTGAGGAAATTTTGGATTTGATCAATTAAATCTTATTTAGCCAGCTAGTAAATCGGGTTTGACCGGTGGAATTAAATCTAATTAAATCAGCACCGACCGCTGCATTTAAATCAAGCTTGTCCTGCCAATGGATGAGTTACGACCAAATTATCATAAGCCATAGCTACAGTGACCAGAGATCCCTTCACAGCCCAGCACCAACATAAATTATTCGATTACCTTAAAAAACGACTGCCCGAGAACGAAGCTTTGATCATTGAAGACTTCAGAAAAGTACACTTTCGTTGTCCAAGACGGAATTGAACAGTTTATTGGGATGCACCGCGATGCGCGCTGCATTCTTTCGCGGTATATTGACCAGCGCCTGGTCAGATTATGTATCAGTTATTGCGCGATGTCATGAAACAGATCAGCTATTGCGCGATGTCATGAAACAAATAAACCTTTGCGCGATGTGATGAAACAATACCTACTGCGGTACATACATCCCTACAGTGCCTTATACCGGAAGTGAAAAGCCTCGTTTCAGGTATAAAAATATATTGTTTTCACATGCATCAGCTGCGCCAACAAGAACAGGTTTACTTCTTTGAACATTTGCATTCATGAGAAGTATTTCGGCATAAAATGCGAGTGACGTGACGTTAACAAATCCCACTGGAAAAACTTGCGACGGGGTTGAGGGATCTTGACAACGGTTGCTGCCAGTGCCAGCCTGTCGCGCCTCTATTCAGATAATTTTCTATGTGCTGAGAAGCCATGACAGTATTTGAAGCGCAAGGCTAACGTGCAGACGACATGTTTCTTCGCACCAAACGAAGAAGTCCCTTAGGCAGCGGATAACCTTAGCACCAGATTGGTTGCGGCGCGGCCGAGACTGTCAACGGGACACCTGAGGTTCGCAGAGTTCCTCAGTGAGTGCTCTGATCGTCATTATCCATGTGTTAGATTCAGGTGTTGAGAGGAAAGTAGCGGTCGCTTGATTTCAGGAGTTTCGATGTGTTAGAGTTGGTTAGACTGAGTCACTGGCGCACTGAGTCGACTTCCACGTGCATGCGGGCCACGTGTTGTTAAGCTTGGTGCTTCCTTGCATTGCGCTCACTTTCCGCCGCCTGCGCGGAGCGACGCGCGGGAGGATACCGCGCCAATAGTCGACGGCAGATGGCGCAAATGGAGCGTAGTCCCTTATCGTGACATTGTTCCCAAACCTTTCCAAGCTGAAAACCACCTTTTCAATTTTGGATGGTAGGGTTTTAACTACGTTCTATCACATACTAATGACAGAAGATTCAAAATCGCGTTGGAAAATGGTTTTGCACGCATTGCAAATATTTGTAATGTCACAATCAATATTTATTTTGCAATGATTTGTACGGTTTTCTTTCGCCGTAGTGAAACAAATTGACATCGAATAAACTCCCTCTCCCGCACATAACCCCCTTTCAACAAGCTCTTCAATCACACAGCACGAAAATGCCGGGGATCAAACTCCGAAACCGCTCGACTGAGAGACCTGAAACTGTCACAAACGTCTTCAGTGCTGCTGACAACCATTGCAACTAATTTGTGCCAAAATCCGAGATATGAGAGTGTGAAAGTGACCCTCCAACCAGTAGATTTGTCGAGGAATGCCCCGACTATCTACCAACATATTACCAGTGTTCTCTGACCTCTAGAGCAATACTGGGCATGAATACGTTGCCTGCAGCTAAAAAAGTTTCTCAGAGCTGCCATATGGCATCACAAAAGTGTACGAAAGTGTGCTGATCTGATATGACCAGATGCTTCTTTTCTTTTCCATTACTTTTGAAATCTACATTACCAAAGATCCCCCTCGGCGGAACGCATGATACACTGTCACTGATTATTTGTCGTGGCGCCCTAGAACGTCTGCAGGTAGCATACACCCGCACCGGTGACGTACAGTGCAGCAGGCTGGACGGAGAATGCAAGTGCAGATTTGAAGAGCAAAAACGGGACACGTTTTGCAAACTTGATTCAGAGCGGCGGCTAGGTCACATAATGTGAGAATGTTCCAGCCTGTGTAGGTGTTTGCTTTATTGGGAATAAACGTCTCAAGTTGTAATCATTTTGGCAATAATGCTGTTTGATTGCAGATGTGAGCTACATTTCGTGGTTTGGAGACATATGGAACAGCCTCGTAAATGTATTGAGGTTCAGATATGCGATTTATCTCCAATTCTGGCGTTTTTGCCATTTGCTTTGTCTTCGATGACAAGTTCGTAATGTTCATGAAATGCTCAATAAACCGCGAAAAACAATGGGGAGGGCTGAGGCCACTGCGCAAAGATGCAAAGTTACACCTACGCCACTAAATCATTACAGATACAAAGGTCGCACGGCACTTTTTCCGTCCGGTGGCTTACTCGATGTTATTAGGGAGTGTCTCCAACACGCCTCGATCCCCAGGTCGGGGTTCGGGGACGCTAAGTCTCACTGATTGCCTGTTGATTTCCTGCCACCAGGCGTCCACTGGCGGTGCCTGTGCCTCGATTGGTCACGTTCACTACCTAGCGGCTCGCGTAATAGGATGTCGTCACTGGCAGCAGGGTGCTGGCCCGAACCGCGATTACATTGCTACAGATCAACAAGGGTAGAATGAGCGAAGCATGCCACTCTTAGGGATGGTCATTCCGTGATCACTGGTGTGTGCACGCGTTGTGCGCGCTGACATTCTTCGAGCACCTAGCTGCGCACCGGCAGGTGTGGCATCGATGGCATGGGTAAGAGATCAAGGTAAGCCACAAGGCAAATCCATTTACGTAAATAGAACCGAGACGCAAAGTTTACGTCTCCTGCTTGCAGACTGGCGAAACAGTGGGAAGGAAAAAGTCCAATGAAAAATCATTCGACAGGGACAGTCAAAAAGGTCAGCTGGGGTAAAAGTCGAATGGAAAAAGTCAATGAGGGAAACGCAGACCGAAATAAAAGCCGACACGGAGAAGAGCTGAATCAGAAAAAGTCGAAAAGCAAAAACCCACTGGACTGAAAGTCGACAGGATTAAACGTCGACAGGGCTAAAAGTTAAATCAGAAAATGCGTGGGGCAGAACTAAGACAACGATAAAAGTCGAATCGTTAACTGGAAAACTATTGGATTGGAATAAGTTGCACTGAGAAAGCCCCGGGACAAAAAGTCGGAAGGGAATACAGTTGAAAGAGATCAGCTAAATAGAAAATTAAAAAGACGAAAAATCCAAAGGGAGAATATCCCACATCAAGTCTACGAAGCACAGCTGAGTGCTGATGATGACTATCATAGACACGGCTTGAAACGCCAAGTATACACCATATAATCAATTTTGATGGTATAACGTCGCTTAACCGTACCTCCTATTATAGCGAAGGTCGACATCTCGGCATAGGAGTTTTGAGCTCAAAATGACGAACTCAGGGGTGTATTTTCTATCCCGTTGGGAAGGGAGGGGGACTGGAACCCCCCCCCCCCTCACTTTGAGAAGAAAGTGGTTCGAATCCAGGGATGACCGCATTGTTTACCGATGTAGGTTGGTGGCGCCATTTTCCCCTGCTCCATCGCCATCCTCCTGCTCGTTTTGCGGAACTACACTCCTAGCCTAATAACCAGATGCTTGAGGCCCTTCTCGTTGATATCAAGCACCATGGTTTTGTGTCTGGAGCGGGTCCACAGCATGCGGTTGTTTTTAGGGTGGCATAATGTGCATTCAGCCTCACTGCCGACGCAGTCGCACAGCAAACCCGTCCGCTGTCCCGCCGCCGCCCTACGTGCCCGATCCCCTCCCTCCCAACGTAAAACGCCGGCGCTACCAGAACCCCGCTCGGCCTGCGGCTGACGAGAGCCAGTGCAATGTTGCAAAGCGGTTTATACCTTCATTTTGGCGTCGTATTTTGCTCCTAGGTATCAGCTTTTTCAGAAAGTTACCCTAAAATTGTCTGATGCCGCCCTGTCCCGTCCGATAGCATGCTCGGTCCAGTCCCGTCTGATCTTTTCCTGTTTGGTCTTGTTCCGTCCGGTTTTGTCTGGTTTCGTCTGGTCCCGTCTGCTCTCGTTCTGCCCCATACGGTTCCTGTCAACCACGTCCGGTGACACCCGAGGCTGTCTGATCTGATCTGATGACGTCAGTTCGGAGCAGACAGCTGACCTGACATCATCAGATCACAGATGATGATGATGATGTGGATGTCTGATCGCGTCCAGTCACATGTAGCTCCATCTGGTGCTGTCTGGTTCGGTCCGGTCCCGGCCCATCCAGTCCCATCTGGTCTCGGCCAGATGTATCTCATTCGGTCCCTTTTCGTCTGCTCTCGCCCGGTCCCCTCTCGTGTGATCTGGTCCCGTACGTTCCCACTCACTCCCGTCCCGTCCCATTCAGCCACATCAAGCC
Organism: Pollicipes pollicipes; assembly: GCF_011947565.3. Taxonomy (NCBI): domain Eukaryota; kingdom Metazoa; phylum Arthropoda; class Thecostraca; order Pollicipedomorpha; family Pollicipedidae; genus Pollicipes; species Pollicipes pollicipes. The sequence goes on along the minus strand of NW_023596921.1, from coordinate 44,369,925 downwards.
TCAGCTGTCTCTCCCCTCAGCCACAGGTTCATCCACATCTCATACCAGGCGCCGTATCCTGATGACTTCTCTGATTGAAATCATTTGTCCGCTAGTGTGTCTGTTACATATCCGAGCGGACTTTTATCCGCGTCGATGTTTTGTCTTTCTGAATATTCCGCCCTGCTTCTATTCCTTTCAACTTTTTGTCCTTGGACTCTTTTCCGATTCGACTTCACTGTCGACTTCAATCCTTCCAACTTTTTGTGGACTTTTTTGTCCATTTTTTCCACCTCCTTCGCAAAGTTGGGGGTCGAGCTCTTCAACCAAATGGCAAACTACAGCTCTGGTGCAATTGCGTGCAGCGAGGACGTACGGAACAGGGACACCGCTAGAATTTGACGGCTGAGGTCCAATCAATGATCCTGGTTCCAAGCGGATCTTCCTTAAGAGCCTGTCATCCCAGTACTGACATGAAAAATACGTTCACGTTGAAATGCGTTGCGCGGCAGCGATTGCACGTATTCGGCAAAGTTCTGTCCTCAGCATTTCAGGCAATGTGAAATCTGACAGATGCAATGACCAGCACAATGTTTTGACATAAATGCAAGTATATATCAGGCAATGAACAGGTATGCTGCTTGAGAAAGAAGCAAGGCCACCATCGATGTTTTCACAGGTAAAACTGCCCGTCGCGGTTGTTCAGAATGTCCTTTCAAGCGGCGAATGGTCTGCTTAAGAAACAGCCTCCCTTAACGCACACCTGGCTCGGGATTTCGGAAAGCTGGCAATGCATTGACTTTCTGTAACAACACGAAAGAAATCGGGAGTTTAAAGGCGTCCTGAAAGTCGAGTGGGGCAACACCTCTTTGAAATAAATGCATTGCATGCATCACTATGAGGTTAGCACTACGATGTCATGAGAGGGGGAACCTCTTATGCTCTTGAACCTATAAGTGGAGAGCTATGTGCTGCCTGTTGGCTCCGTGTCCAGCAGCACCACAGCTGTGGGACAGAAATGGACGTGAGGTCAAAGCTGCTTTCCATCTGAAAGCTAGAGGGGATACTGATTATCTGACCAATATTTCTGGGTGATGTGGCTGCCTTATGCAACGAGCCTAAATGTTCCGTATGTCTCGCGAACATACGCATTTGGTAATGTTCATGCTCAATCTTCCTTACCTGATGAAAAATTACATTTCTTTTGATCGATTCCTTTCACTCACAGCAAGTTTTATGTTCTCATGACGAACAAATTCCAGCCACTTACAATATTTCTGTGCTTTTGCCCATCTACCCCCCCCCCCCCCCCCCAACCAAGCTGAAGGTTCAGGTAGGCGGGCTTTGGCGGACTTTTGCACTGTCGGGTTTGACATCCTTTTTCGGCCCCGCAACCCTAAATTACATGACACGACTGACTAAACTAAACTCAATTAAACGAGATTAAACATGACTTATCACTTGCCAGATGCGGTCAGCAACAGTGTTGAGTTGACTTGGTAACCAAACAAGGTCCCTGCGAGGCAGCAGCATCACCTCTGCCCGTGTCTACTTTAATCACGCACATGATCAAAAACTAGTGTCTTCATTTGGGGAGAAGTTAACACGCCGAGGAGCCGTGGCCCACCGCAAGATCCGCAACAACAGACAAATAGGCCATTGATAAAAAGTCCACGGGAGCCGAGCAGGAGTCTCTTGGAGGTAAAAAGATCCACTCTGTCCCCGTTGTCCCGCGCGCACAAGCGAAGCAACAGTGAGTAATGCCGGTAAAAATGTACATGAAAGGGTTTTACAGTTACAGATAGCTAGAATAGCGGTATGTGTGCATCGCGTGCATAAATACATGCAAAACGCTAAGTATTTACAAGAGTGCAGAATCTAAAATGTAGATGATGAGCACAGTTTCGTTGGAGATCAAACGCAATCACCACAGGCCATGATTTCAAGACGCGAAAAAATATGGCAAAGCACGGGAGTGTCTTAAGTTAATACTTTTCCACAGATGGAGCTCAAGCAGTTTACTGCTGCAAAACTTGCTTTGATCACCAAAACTTTAAAACTCGCCCGCCCCGCAGAACAACTTCTGAGAAAAAAGTTTAGCATTGACAAGTGCAGGCTGTTACTCCCGTCACATACGCTTGTACATGACTTCACCATGTTATTTGATGTGAAAGAGGAAACTTTAGGAAATATGCCAATACCCATTGCTTTAGCACTTGTTTTCCAAGTAATAGTTGTGTGCTGAAAGTTATCACAATCCATCAACTTAAAGGCCCAGAAGTTATGTTCATTGCAAGGAAATTGCAGACCCTCGGAAGGGTCATAATACATAGCTTTCTTGGCCAATTATATCAAATTCTGTAAGTCCAGAACAACATGCTCATGGATCTCTAAAAAGCACTTCAAAACAGTGTCCCGGACCTTGAAAGTAGCAACATGACAGCAGTGTTGCTCTGAAAACCATTACTCGACATGCATTTACTTAAAGAGAGTGTTCCACAATTTGTATGGATTTTGAACTAAAAAAGTTATCTTGAAGATCAGTCGGTGCAGTCCTCATCTCCGCCTGTTTAAGACCTGAGCCCCTCTAGTTTCTGAGCTACACGTCGGCCAAGGTGTGCAGACTGTTTCGGCGAGATTATTTCAAGGTTAACAGGCATTCATGACGCCATAATAACGTCATTCAAATCCCGTCATTTCAAAAGCCATGCGGTGATCAAGACCAAAAAAAATGAGTAGTGTCGTTCATGTCTGGCGTTCGTGAGCACGATTTCCAGATATAACGGTCGTCAGATGGCCCTCAATCAATATTGTGCAACTTGCAATGACGTGATCAAACAATAACATATTCAGGGGCAAGCTTACTAAACAAAGAAATCGTGTTGTCTCCAGCAGTCTTTTCCACTTAAAAGCATACTAATGGTTAAGCGAACTTATTTCATTATGTCTGATTCTTGCTCCAATATCTTCAGACGTTGAGCATTCCCTTGTACTGACCTATTTGCTTACGTTTTTTTACATTTGTTCATGTGGTCTTTTTATATCCTGCATAATATGCATATCCATGCCTCTTGTAAAGACCGAATGGGGCATCCATCGCTCTAAGATGGTTGGTATTTGAAGCTATACAAGTGTCACTCCCACAAAGAAGTAATGTTATGCATGTTGGAAAACGAACAGCCTCACAGATTGATGTTTGTCACGGGCAACATACAACCAAAACATTGCTGACCCGCAAACACGCACTTAAATAACAATCTTCTGCATTGCAAACACATCAGTGCCATCAGTGTCTGCGTTAGGACTGGCTGCGCTTGCCTGTGTACAGTACCGAGACTTCGAATCTTACTGGGAAGATGTTTCCAAAGTTGGATTTATCTCAAAGTCGAAATCAACTTAGTCATGAGTGTAACCGCAATGCCATCAAATTTCAGAGGCCACAACGCTTCACGCCTCGTGGCATGTAAAACGCGATGTGGTGCGCCAGAAATGAGTTAACGAAAACGTTTTGTTTATGAACAGCTGATTAAACGTGGCTTCTGATTAGTGCACACCTCGTTTGTAAGCCGCATGAACGTCGTTGTTGGACGGCACCGGGACAAAACACGGGAATCTTCTGCAGATAGAGTATAAGTAGTCCACGCACTTAACACGCGCTGGTCCCACGCTGGTCCGACGAGTGCGTGTTTTACCTTAAACCGTGGTAAAAAAAAAAATGCTTTCACTAAGCTGATCTAAGCATGACTTCTTGGTTACGCATTATTTCGTTGCGCCGCTCGCCCTAATTATGGCATAAGATCCGAGACCAAAACAGCTGATTTCACGCGAACGCATAAATACGAGATACATCATAACGTTGGATCAGATTACATTTAGTGTGCGTTCGACTACTTTTTTACGTGACAACCATGTATAAAGTATGTTTTTTCCAACTCAAAACGTGTCTTATGTGAATAAAATACGGTCATTTTGCATGCCAGCGTATTTCTTTGCGGTCCTTTCATGTGGACGATGCGAGACAAACTATATCGATGGCGTACATTGATGCGTCCGAGTTCCGTTAGCAGCTAACAACGACCAACCTTGGCCGTGCTCCTGGCTGTACCGAGGCCGGTCTACGTGCGCTGCCATCGTCGTTTGATCCCGCGGCACGGGTCGCCGATGTCCTGGTTGTTAAATGAGCCGCCTGCGAAGCCCCACAAGACTTGGCGTGCGTTCAACGGACATGTGTTATATGGGTTGCATAGTCTGCAGATAAGCTCTGAGTTGCAGAAGACTGGTTTGTTGATCAGGTGTATTGGATTTGGCAAACATTGGCATGTGTTTTAACTCCAATGCAAGGTCCTCCTTTCCATTCAATCTAAGCAGGACTTCGGGGGTGTCATTTGTTATTTGAACATGACCTGAGCACTGGAACCTATCAGCTTTGATGTACATTGTGTTCTTATAACCTGTATTTTATTTGATGAATGGTTCATAGATTTACCTGCCACTTCTTTTTGATAAGTCTAGAATGGCTCCTACTCTGAATGTATCTGTTCAAGATGTATTTTCCATAGGTGAACTATGAGTAGCAGTGCTACAGTGCTTAAGCCATGCTATTCTGCTGATGAATATAGTTCATGTGATAGTAGATTTAGTTACGAAGCAGTAAGCTTGGTATGTGGAAAACCTAAACATTGAGCGCGTTGCTTATTTGTTGTTACATATTTTGCGAAGTTTTTGTTTTTCCAGTTTTTTGTTATCGCCATCAGAACAGCACTCCCCTAACATGCAGTCGTTTAAATAAATTACAATAAGAACACGGCACGCAGTAGTTTGAACATCAATAAAGGATAACACGTCTTAAAGCTGAGAGAAGATGCTACGGACTCAAAACGTACCTGATCACTTGAACTCTAAACATGCCAAAACTGACAAGGAAGATATCCGCGCTAGTGTTCCTAGCCCAAACAGTGTTCCCGACGCTTGGCATTCGGCAAAACAGACTGCTCTGTACAGTCTACACACCAGCGCGAGGTACAGCGAGCATAGTTCGGGTGTGGGTCGAACGGGGCGGCAGACGCCGGGGAAAGCAGCGTAGCAAGATTTGAGGGTTAAGTTTACCATGGAGGATGTTTCTCAGAAAGGCTGAATCGTGCTGCATCTCCGTGCTGCTAAGAGTGGGATTTTCAAATGAAGCAAAAGGCTATCATGGGAATTAGGGGCCGTTTGCCCAGAGAATGCTTGAGTAAGTGATCAAATAAGAAACTTGTGCTGCACTCGACCGACCCGCCGGGGATTGGCCGCCCCCGTCCAGACCATGCTACAATCGTTTGCCGAATACGCAGCCATCACTGTGCTTCGGCTGAATTTGGCCCTGCTTGTACCGGTTTGGAAGGACAGAGTGAGGAGGCCAAGTGTTCGATTGCCCCTTTTGACTATGTCAGAGACATGTGAAGCGAAGGTTGGTTTGGTATCCAGCGTGACACCAAGTTCCTTAATCTAACATGCATGTTCAAGCCCAGCTCTTTCAATAAAATATTGTCTTCACGGGAGCACGCCTGTGGGTCATCGTGAACGTCTTACATGTATGGGGATGGGGATCAGCCTCCACCTGCCTGACCACGCTACCAGGTGATTGAGACCATTTTGCAGCGGCAGGCCGTCAGCTGAGGATGTATATTATGATGTATATGATGGAAAAATTTACATCATCGGCACGCCAAAGGCAGCTGCATTCAATGCCGCGCAGAGAATCGTTAATGAACAGTGAAAAAGGGTGAAAGAGCCATGAGTGATCACTCCGGAACGCGGCACGTCGCCGGTTTACACTCGGAAGTTACACTCAGTACACTCAGTTGACGACAACCCTCTGACGTTTGTCGGACAGATACAATACAAACCATTGTAGTGCGCATTCCCTCAAATGGAATGAATGTTCTAGCTCTTGGATTGGGAGCTCATGGTAACGCTCTGAAAAGCAGCCGAGTAACCAGTGCAAATAGCATCCGTCTGGTATCCCTCCGACATAGCCCCCCAAGCCGACGCAAAGAGAATGTTCCACATTTGAAGATATTGGAGTAAGCATTGGATGTTATGAAATCAGCTCACTTGTAGCAATTAGCATGACTGTAGGCATGTAAAAACTGTCATAGACAGCACAATTTCTCTGCTAAGTTAACATGCCCGCCAATACGTCATCGTTTGACCACATTATCGCCCTTGCACCATATTTGATTTTCGAGGTAATTGACGGCCGTTGAATCAGGCAACCGTGCCCACGAACGCCAGAGATGAGCCGACTCGACAATTATTTTTTCTCGGCCTTGATCGCCGAATAGGTAATGGAATGGCAGGATTTGAATGGTGTTATGGGTGTGTGGGACACCTTAAAAAGGTCTCCCAGAAATAGTCTGCACATCATCGTGGGCGTGTAGTTTAGAAACTACGGGGAGAGTACTACTAGGGGGTACTTAGAAACTAGGGGGAGGGAAATTAAGAAGGATAGGGCTGTGAACTGCACTAAAAAATCTTCAAGATGAGTATCTCACTTCAAAATCCCATACAAATGTGGAATACCCTATTTAAGGTAAACACACAGGTTTGTAATACACAAACCCCAAGGACTAAAACCATGCTGGTAGTGGCATAACGCCGGCGAGACGTTGCGGTACAGTTCATTATCCGCAACCCGTCTCAGAATATTTCCCAAGAGAGGAAGCAGGAATGTGCTTCTGTAATTTGACATCTCCTTTTTGTCGCCTTTTTGGAAATTGATGTCGCGTTTGTCTGCTTCAATCTCCCCGGGAATCCATGAGAACTCACCGAGAGGCTACCAATCGATGTGAGCGGAGCGACTAACTCGTCCGCGCACTCGGTGATTGTGTGTGCACTGATATTGTCAGCGCCACGGACCTTATTGGAACCGACCATAGCTATCCCGGATCACACGGCTGCCTCAGCGATACTCAGCTAGCTCAGTGACTCCACTGGGTAGCACAGTGCATCTGGAGGGTTTTTCATGCGAATGCTAGCAGATTTCAGAGCAAAGGCGTAATGAAACACGGCAACGCCAGCTATGTCATCCGATACCAGAGTCCGTTCAGAGCTATACAGAGCTGGTGATATGCATGACTTCTTCGTGACACATTTAAAAAAAACGACCGGTAACGTTTGTGGCTGTTCTTCAAGTCGTCGGTGAAGTTATGTTAATATTGAGAACATTTGGATCTGGATACGGATTTAAAATCACGTCTCCTGTCCTTTTATGAGTAGTTGTGTTTAACTAATTGATAATTGATTTTGCATTCGTGTTGCATATACACAATTTGGAACAATTTCTTTTTGAGAACGCGTCATTACCCGCACTTTTGTCAGCAATATCCGCCAAAAGCCCTGTGGGCTTTTTAATCACGCATGATGCGGGCCTGCAGGCCCAAAAGTGCCAGCTCTAGTTCGCGAACATTAGGCTATTTGGACTACATGGAGTAATATGTCACAATAAGAACTCACCTGGCGACGACGAGCCGCCGACTATGCGTCACGCACCTGCCGCCCTCGCCTCGGCGAATGCCTCCCAACAAACATGAATAAAAAAGTGTCAACAAACAAAGCTCCTTACAAGCACGACTGTGGGTTTGTTTCACAAAGCTGAACCAGGGATCAAGCTACTTCTCATAGAACTTGAACTGCTCGTACAACCCGTAGAAACTGATCACTGGCTGAACCCTCTCAGGTTATTAAGCGCAGCATACTTAACTATATCGCAGAGCTTTGACATCGGGAATCATCGCATGCTTTATCGTAATTTAATCATTGGCCTACTGCCTTTGTGTCAGCATGCATTCATAACCGATGTAGTATCAGCTTATGCATTTGAGCGTACGTGTACCACATGTACCACATAAAGTGGGGAACATCTCTATAAATGCATAGCTGCACCAAAGCTTCGGACGGCAATCCCCAGGTGGCAGCACTATTCGGGCGAGTCAATTTCGTTAGGATGGTGTCATGAAACTCTGCGAGTCGTTCCCTTAAGGGAACAGCAAGAAGTGAGTCGCCGCGTAAAACCGTACGCCAAAGTTGGCTTTCGGGTGGCGGCCATGCTCTCGGCGCAGTGTTACGGGCATGGTCGGCAGCTGACCGGAGCGACCTCCACCAGACCGGCGGTGAGTCGGAGGCTCACAAGTCACCGCCTACGGCACGGAGGTGCCACCCGCCCTGCTTTCCTCACTCACCACATCATCCCTAACAGGGGGCGTCTCTATATTACGCCTGAGGGCCTGAGCCCTCCCCCCCCAACACCGGCTTGTCCTGAACCCCCTTCCCCCGCCCCCCGATCTCCCCCTGAGGCCCATCAATACATATGAGCAAAACGGGAATACTGATCAAACAAATACAGAGCAATTATCGCTTTTATTGGTACGCCACGTATAGGTGCATTACCACTAGCATCACGTTGATGTAACGAAAAGGTCCTGCAGGCACCCAATGCTTTTGTCATGTCAACTTCATTGTGTGTCAGGCCTGTCTGCAAATGTTTCACAAGTTTTGTACGTGGCATTGGTAGTAGCGCAGCAGGGGGCACAGGGGGCACGTATGCCCCCCCCCCCTCCTTAGATTTCGAGGATCCCGTCAGTCCTCTCGTGTAAGCCCCAAGGGCCCGAAAGGCTGGCCGAAGGTCGTGTTCAGGGACCCGGCCCGCAGGGTCAGGTTCTTCAATGCTATCAAGACGGCTCTGCACGCTGACCAGGCCCCTGAGTCGATAAGGGCCTGTGTGTCAGTCAGACAATACCACTAACGTATATTCGGCTCCGTGTTGGCATGGGCCTGAGGACCCGTTTCCCAAGCAGGGACAAAGCAGGAGCCAGCGGTTTACATTGGTTGAGGTCCCAACTTATGTCAGGGCCCCACGGCGTCAAACACGGGATTCTGTGTTGGCAAGCGGCCCACTTTGGTCAGAGGCAGTGTTCGAGGAGGTCCGAAGAGCCTGGAGGCCCAATCAGTTGGCCAATGAGGGCCTAACAGTTCGTCCTTGACCGCCGCCCAGGTCAGAGCTCGCGACCCTCGCTCCCCTCGCCGACCGGGGCCGTAGTCAGCCGTGTCAGGCCGAGCGCCAGTCCGTTTCGAGGCCCTAAGTGTGACCGCTCGTGAGTAATAGCGGGTCTCACGAGTGGCAGGCGAGTGACGCTTGGTTTAAGGGTGACGTGGGGAGGAACGGAGGATAAGGGCAGGTGAGAAAATGAGTGCTCTGACTGAGAAGTCACTGAAGCGAGCCCCTCTTGCCTGTTTCAACGACAATGAAGTGCGCAACACTCCGCGAGTTATATTCAAGGAGGAGTTCGAATCTCGCGATAAAGAAATGAAGGAGGTCAAGAAGCAAGTAAGTGAGCAACAAGAAGTCATTCGGGCCCAGTTACAGGCAATCGACGATATTAGGCAGTACTCCAGACGGAACTGCCTCAATTTCAACGGCGTGGCTGAAACCGCAAACGAAAAGCCGTTGCGCCTGGCCATCGACCTAGCCAGAATTATGGGCGTCCAGCTTCAGCCAGGCGACATTGACCGCGCTCATCGGGTCGGCAGACCTCAGCCCGCCCCGGACGACGGCAGCCGCACCCGACCGTTAGTCGTCAAGTTTGTGTCCTACACAAAGAGGGAAGAGGTATGGAGCGCCCGTAGGCAGCTGCGGACAGCTCGCCCACCTAGGCTGTTCTGTCTGACCCCAGACTCCATCCCAAGGGCGTATGTCACTGAAAACCTGACTAAAAGGAGCCAGAAGGTGATGTATGTCGCTCGCCAGCTTAGACAAGACAACAAAACATGGGCAGCCTGGAGCGGTGGCTGCGTAATAAAAATAAAAACAGGAGGAGGAAGCAAGACACATAAAATTAAAACAGAAGAGGACCTGCACAGGATTGTCGGGGCGGCTGAGGCGACTCGTCGCCGTACGGCATTCGGACAGCCGCCCCACTGAGGACCACGGACCGGACAACGCAGACGCCGCGAGTGCTGCAACATACGCTGTCGTTGCGACTGCCGGGGAATGCTAGAGGTAAAATACGAACGGCAGAGGTAAACCTCATGTGCCAGTACAAAATGCGATTTGCTTACACCTCAGCCAAAATCTGGTAGCTGTGTGTAATACGGTGGCCGCGGCATTTGTACTTTGTTCGTATTTCTGAGAAGTGTGTTGTCAGCTTAGTTTAGTGGTCCCAGCGGTCCACACTTATTGCTAGGATGTATTTTTTTTTAGAATGCACGTCGTAGCGATGCTGCCCCTGTTGAATCTCTGATTGTTGACTATTTGTTTGCTGACTGTACTGACTTTTTGTGTTTGCTTGACCGTATTTGCATTTGTTAACGGTAATTGTCTTTCTGTTGGTTTGAGATCCATGACTCACTATGTGATATGCTCATATCAGGTGTGCTTTGCCCCAGTGACATAGCCATGCTTGATACATGATTAGAGTAGCCATTTTGCTTATTTGTTTTCTGTTCTTCGTCATAGCCTTTTTGTGTAATTGCATTTGCCTTATCCGCACTGTCACTCGTGCGACCCTCATATCACTGTCCACTTGTCACCAGTTCCTGGATGCTGCTGCGTGCCCACTGCCAAATTTAGCCTGCTGCTACCAGGGACTTTTTCTGACAGCATTCAATCAACCTCTTCCGCTGGGATATTGGAGGCGGGTTGCTCAGCAGTTACTGGCATTTTTCCTCTATCCCTTTCAACCCTCATGTCATACCAATATCCAATTCTCACCCACCCAAGAATGTCACAATATCATACATGTCAACATAAACAATATCACATGTACAATATCGCATGTCAACATAAACAGCATCACATCTCCAGGACGCCTGGACAAGCTTGCTCTCTTCATCACATATAACGACATCGACACCTTGCTTCTGACTGAAATCAAATTTGACTCACAGATCCATCCTAGCTTGTACAATTTACACAACCACCATAACCCAATGACAAAGCGCAGGACTCAACTTGGAGGGGGGGGGGGGGGAGGGGCAGCAGCATACTTTAAATCAACGCTCCCAGCAGAGACTACCTGATCTCGAACTGGAAGGAGTTGAATGGGTTTGGTCCCTCACCGAAGTCAAATCAGAGGTTATTGTGGTTTGCTGTGTCTACGTCCCACCCAATCTCTCTAGCAGTCAACTGACAGAGTTTTTAGATATCTTGTCAGACAGTGTTGGCACGACACAAACATATGACTCCACGTCGATATTGATATTGGGGAATTCTAATGCTGGTAATAGCTATCGAACTTAAGTTCACTCTACTAAACACAGTGATATCTTTCCATTTGAAGTCAGTCTGAAACACAGTTGAATGGCTCAATCTGACACAACTCATTGATCAGCCAACACGCATTGCGCAAGACACAGCCAACTTACGAGACTTAATATTGACATCGAACACAAACATCATCGCAGGCAGTGGGGTTCTCCCCCCTTTTCACGAATAGATCACATTCCTACCTTTCTCACTATCAAGGTTGCATCGCCACCCCTAAAGGCATCAGGCCAAACAAGTATTGGACTACACAAACATGGATGCGGACAAACTTTCACGACTTCTGGTAAACACAGACTGGGACAGAGTACTTGGTCATGACACTGACACAGCGACAAATAACTTCACGCAGACCATGCTCGCAGCAGCTGCTGAAGCCATCCCAACAGAGACAATCAGGATGAGAAACTGTGACAAACCTTGGGTCAATGCTGCACTAAAGAGAGAGATGAGGAGGAGAGACAGACTTTTCAGACTTGCTCAGCGGTATATGACTGGTGACCACTGGGACCGCTGGTGACAACAAAGAAATTTTACCACATGCATGAACAGACGACTTAAGAGCAACCACTTGCAGCATTAAGTAACCAACCCCTTGCATGCAAAGCCAACTCCACCGGACACAAGCTGAGACAGTGCCACCGCCCGTAGGACCTGATTCAAGCCCATTGACAGAACACTTAGATAAAGCTAACCTACTAGGTAACTTTTTTGTCAGACAATCACAACTCGCAACTGACCACCTACTTGTCCCCGAGACCGCGGATTAAGTTAACCTACCAGGTGACTTCTGCCAGACAATCACAACTAGCAACTGACGACCTGCCTGCCCCCGAGACCGCGCTTGCGGATCCACCACCCACGTTAGATAGCATAACCATTACAGAGGATGAAGTACTGAGCGCACGATCTAAGCAAACCATGCGGTTTTGACAATTTCCCAGCAAAAATATAAAAAATGACTGACATACTGATGAAGATTCCACTCACTTAACTATTTAACATGTCACTAAGCCAAGGTATTTTCCTTCCACCTGGAAAGAAGCAAAGGTTCATCCCATTTTCAAAAACAAAGGGTCAAGCTCGGATCCTGATAACTACAGACCAATCAGTTTACTCCCTTGTGTGTCGAAAATTATTGAAAGAAATATCTTTAATAATATCTATCAATACCCGAGAATGGGCTGCTCTCTGAGAAACAAAGTGGATACCGTCCAAAACATAGCACACAAATTCAGCTAGCATATTTAATTAACAATCCTTATGCAGCTTTGGACCCAGGCAATGACTTTACAGCCATTCACTTGGACATAAGTAAATATTTTGACAGGATGTGGCATAAGGGCCTCCTACTCCAGTGCAAGAACTATTGTGGTTTGTCAAGAACTCTCCTAAATTGGCTAGAATCGTATCTCTCGGACCGTAAGCAGATCATTAAGGTAGGCAACAGTGTCAGCACGCCTAGGACCATACATGCTGGATGCCCGCAGGGGTTTGTTCTGGGACGTCTCCTTGCGCTTATGCATCTTAACGACCTAGCCGACAGGGCTGATAATGACGCATTGTTCTTTGCCGATGAAACTGTGCTATACACAGCTCACTCACACGACCCAGCAAGCGGCGCTCTAACACGACTCACATATCATTCAAGAGTTCGGCGAAAGACTGGCTCATCAAGTTCAACGCCCCGAAAACAATTCAACAAACATTCACCAACAGAAACACTCATATCCCACCTGCAGCTGGCATTTGATGGCCAACGAATTCCTTCCGTTACAAGCCACAAAAACCTTGGCCTGACGATATCTACTGATTTGCACTTTCATCAGCACGTTAATGACACCATCTCCAAAATCAGTAGAGCTCTCGGACCTCCCTACTCACTATCGCGACCTCTGCCTCGGCATATCCTCAACGACATATATACGACTTACATTCTTCCTTTATTTGATTATTGTGACGTAGTATATATATATATATATATATATATATATATATATATATATATATACGACGGACTTTTGGCAATCAGCGACTCCCTAGACTTGACAGATTACGGTACAGAGCAGCAAGACTAATCACCGGTGCACTCCACAGAACACACACTCGCGCACTGTTGGACGATTCGGAATGGAACACTCTCAAATCACGAAGGAACATGCACAAACTGACGCTGTTCCACACCCTCATACACAACCAACATCTACTGCCGACAAACGTCACTGCACTTCTACCTGACGCACGAGCACTTGCAACAAGACGCCCATTACGCAATGCAATGACACTTACATTACCACCGAACAGAACCTCAACATACCACAAATCCTGTATTCCATCAACTACGGGAAGATGGAACCAGCTCCCACTTGAGGTGCCATCTCTCCAATCTTCTCGTTCCTTCAAACAGGAAATATACCAGCGCTGCGGTGTGGCTGCGCCTCCGGTGTATCACAGCTTTGGATCCAGGCATGGTAACATCCTAAATACTAGACTGAAATTGGAAATGTCAGACCTGAATGTCCACCTGTTCGAAATTCAAAATTCAACTACATCTAGTCCCTCTTGCTTATGTGGATATCCATATGAAAACCCTAAACACTTTGTACTGAACTGTCCTCGCTGTCATGAAATCCGATCAATGCTACGTAAAACAGATCGTATCATTCCAAACTTTTCTGAGCTCACTCACGAGCAACTAAGTATCTATCTCAGAGGTAACGGCTGACAGGATCGCAATGGGCAGCAGATAGCAAAAAAAATCCAAACGTTTCTTATTCAGACCAAACGATTCGCCTAAAAATTTCCAGCGGGCGCAGGCAGCAGACGGGCTACTGGGTGGCGTTGCCGGGCCGGGCGTCCGCCGCCGGCCTGAGACGGCTACATGTGTGGACAGGAGTGGCGGCGGGCGCCCGGCCCGCGTCGGCTTACAGATCGGGCGGGTGGGCGGTGTGTCGTGGGTTCCCTGGCGGCAATGACCATATATTGTTATTGTTAGACGAGGCACTCAGATTTAAGCGTTCCGCTTATGCGCCAATCCATTCTTCACATTATGTACTGTTTAATGTCCATAATCGAAAATAAACATCAAATCAAATCAAACATCAAGTCGGGACCGAAGACCAAAGGCCCGACTGGAAGACTTGAGGGCACAAAGGGCTTGTCGAATCTTATTCTGGTGCTCCAGCCTGCGGGAATAGGCCCTCAAATGACAGTCAGTGAGCCCTTTGCGCTGATCGGGGACCGGCCTAAGTCGATATGGACCTATATGTCGGTCAGGCACCGCCAGCACCGCACAGTCATCTCCTCCGTGTCGATGTGGGCCTGAGGACCCACTTTTCAAGCAGCTACAAAACCGGGGTCAGTGATTTACATCAATCTGAGCCCCTGTATCCGCCAGCGGCCCGCAGTGCCTAAAAGAGGGTCTTGTGTTCGTAAGGGGTTCCGGGCCGACCTTAGGCAGTGTTCGATGAGCCTCAAAGAGGGCTCGCGTGGGTGCGGCACCCTGCGCGGCCAGCAACGACGATCAGAAAGCAATGAGTTGGCGGGAGGCATTTCCGAGTGATTCTGGTTTTAGGGACAGGGGTTCACCAGATGCGTTTGTCGAGCAGGAGCAAAATAACGCAACTGCAATACAGCGCGCGCGATGCGCTTGCCTGGATAGCACGAGTCGGCGCCCTGCGTCAACAAGTAAATTGATGCAAATTTGTGATTACCACTCAAGCAGTTTGTTTCAGAAAAAGTTTGTCGCCTTCGATTTTTATTTTTTATCATAGAGTTTTGTCTTCCATTATTGAGTGTTGCTTGTGTTAAGCCACGTCATACGTCAGTTTCCTTTTTTGGGCATATGTTGCCTTTTCTTTTTAATTTAGTCCAAACGATTTGTATACATAACCGCTTGAGACCACACTCGCCCAATTCGACAGCAATTTCTGCCTGCAACCGTCCGCAGGAAACTATGATGTGTCATCAAATGCATTAACCCGGTCACGGCGCATGATCGCGGAGACCATTTCGCCTCTCGCCAGCTGCCATCTGCCGGGTCAAACAATCGGCCGTCTCTGGGACTCAACGCCAAGTACGTACCACGCGCTGGAGTTGAGGGTCTAAGCCACTCGGATGCGACTGCGGGAACTGGCGTAAACATATATATTTGGGATAATATCTCAATGCTCAACCACCCAGCCTCCAGCTTGCAACGACTGAGAACCACCCGGTCGTCTCCTGAGGAGCTAGTGAATGAAAGTTTCTAGGATTCTAAGCATCCTTGTGTGGTAAATGGTATGGATGACTCAAGTAGGTAAGGCCGTGTAGCAGACCAAAACAGCTGATCGGTGTGTATATGTGGCATAGCAATAAGGACGTTCACTATCTCGAAAATGTGTGACGGAGGATTCAGGGTGGACAAAGCACTCCGTCTCTATCCGGTGAGATGATCCATGTAAGACCACTAATGACTGTCATTGTGTTTTATCACGCTTTGCCATTGGATGGTCATTCGAATGTCGCTGCAATATTACGTGAGACGAGCATTTGTTACCGTTGAGTAAAACGTGAGTCAGCTTGTATTCAGGTCACCTTGTGTAAACGATATTTTTACATAGACACAGTCCGTTTATTTCACCTTTCCTTGACTTCTTTGCGAACCGGATGCTTTGTTAAAACGAAAGCTTGTGGCACAGTCGCACAGACCTCACTCGGTGCTTCACGAATCTGTTCCTACAGAGAAGAAGAGATGCTTTAGCACGAATCCGTTCACAACCAAGGATCGAAGGATCTCCCCATGTCGCTTTCTCCAGCTGTGATGAGAACTATTTTCTTGATAGCTAAGGGGTTAACGGAATTGTAATGCAGTATGATCAGTGCAGCCAAGAGTTTTCAAGATCTCTTTCGAGCCTTTCATTGAACGTATTTCTGGGTTGAGCGCTCACGCTAAGCAATGTTTTTTTGGTGAGCCCTGACCCTACCGAAAAATTACGGATTAACATTAGAACTCCGCAGCGAAACCTTGGCGCCCCACACTGCAGCGCACTGTCTATCCGTCCCTGTGACATTTCTCGACGGTTAGCGCGGCCGCTGTCGCCGGCCGCGGACTATCACAGTCGAGTACCAATAGCGAGCGCCCGAAGTGACGCGAACCCACGCCGACACGTGCCTGGGGACCGGGCGGCAGACGCTCCGACCAGCTGCGCTGTCGGGACGGGCTGGCGGACGTGGCAGGACGGGGCGGCTCACGGCATGGTCCGGCGGTGTATCCTCCACCTGGCTGTATATCAGAGAGAGTGCCGAGGAATGTAATCAACACTTTTTGTGCGGTGTGTTCTACAGTGAAATAGATATTGGGGTGGTGTTGTTCGACTTTTGCGAAGAAATCTGACCTTGAGTGCAGCTTCGCAATGTTGAGTTTTCTCATTATAACCGATGTCTTTACAACGTCGCTTAAACGCTACTTCCTGCTATACTGAAGGTCAATTTTTCAGCGTGAAAACTCCCAACTCACCGACCCGAAATACGAAGATTTGAGGCCTTTCTTTCTTATATCGACTTGCAACGCATGGAAAGTGTTGGTCATACTGTTTCTTTTAAGACGGTAGCCACCGAAGACCACACCAGTCTTTAACTGTTGTCTTTCCAGTTGTCGGCAAGTTTGCTGAGAGGGCCGTACAAGTTCAGCTTTCCTGTTATGTTTAGGTTCATCGTGGTAGAGTGCTCGAAAATTATCCATAGGCTCTCACCTGTACTTGTCAGGCCGGCAACACCACATAACCCGCTTTTTTGCGCCTCCAGCCACCTTCGATGAACGATGAACGGCATCTATTTGCATTGATCATAGCGTTTGGTTTCACTGATCAGGACTCGATTTGTGACGTGTTTTTTATGCATGTCTAAGCACATTTTTCTGTGAATGGATCTACATTCTACTGTTATATTAATTTTGATATTCATTCCTGTATTCATTCTATTAAAATGCAGCTTCAGATCTCCTTGAAATGTAAAGTTAATCCGCTGCAGAAAAACAATTGACGAAACATGCACCAAAAGTCTTTTAATCTTAATATCGCGACGCATATTAAAGGAGCCGGAATCCGGGAAAAATCCGATTAGGGGTAGATTAGACAAACTTCATCGGCTCACCCCCAAACCGATTTAGCAGTGACACCCTTGACCCCTAATCGCGACAGCTCGGTGCTCCCGCCGGGCGTGCTGCGGCGGTCAGGCCCGAGCCGACTTTACGGCTGCGCCGGCGGGTTACCCGCCGGAGCGCCCACTCAGCACCCCAAAGAAGGGAGCCTGCCCGGAACAGGCTCGTTACGGGGGGACTGTCACAGTTCCCGAAGGTCTGCCCCATTACTCATCCCTCATCCTAATCCCACAGTCTCGAAATTGCCATTACTGACCAAGGACCTCCTCACCCAAACCAAGTCAAAAATCCCAGTGCTTACCGATAGGCTAAAAGACGAGGTGAAAATCGGTACTTCGCGTGCCTTTGGTCTCCTAAGAACATTTTGGACCACAGCATGATATGCACTGTGCAAAGAGCAGCATATGGGGCTGTGAATTGTGCTGGTTCGTAAATTGTGACGCCAAAGTATGGGACGGTGCATTGGCCCGCGTTGTAAAGATGCCTTCCTTGGTTGCCGAGGTCGAGCATAATCGCGTTTGTGTGTGTGTGTGTGTGTGTGTGTGTGTGTGTGTGTGTGTGTGTGTGTGTGTGTGTGTGTGTGTGTGTGTGTGTGTGTGTGTGTGTGTGTGTGTGTGTGTGTGTGTGTGTGTGTGTGTGTGTGTGTGTGTGTGTGTGTGTGTGTGTGTGTGTGTGTGTGTGTGTGTGTGTGTGTGTGACTGGATGCGTACGTCGACCCATGCATTTGTGTCATACGATAGTCCATTCCTATCCTTCATCACACGGTGTCAATCCTGTGTCGCTGTGGCGCCGACTCGTCCAGAGCTGGGTCCGGCCAGACGGTGTTGACTGTGTCGCTGTGGTGGCGACTCATTCAGGTCTGGGTCTGGTTTCGGCTCCGCTATCAGCGAATTTCACATTTCCCTCGTTGAGGGGGTGGAGGAGGACTACATTCGACTGTAAGGCCTCCGATTTTTGGCTCGCAGGTACGGTTCCGGGCCTACTTTTGGGCACGGTCCGCTAACGTGGTTTCTGGACCTAGCAACACTTTGCCCAAGCGGTGTCCAATGAATCATCAGGAAGATCGTCGGAGTCTTTTGTTGTAAATTTGAGATACAGATAAAAACCAACCCTCAAACGCGCACGGTAAAGATGATAACGCGCACTCAGAACTTGAGGTATCATCTCGTATTAATTTTGAAATGTCAGGCAACATCAACGACAACCAGGTGGTGTTGCGCCACCAGACATATGTAAAGGGACGGGTAGGTAATGACTGCTGCTTCCTTATTAATATATAGGGGCTTTTACCAGGCAGCTTGTCTCACTACATCAAAGGGAGCATTCTACATTTGCATGGGGTTTTGAATGTACACAGCCTTTCTGAAGAAATTTAGTGCAGCTCACAGCCATGCCATTTTAAGGCCTAAAACCCTCCTGTTTCTATGCTCGACCCCCGTGAACTCAAGCAGCCTATTTCGAGAAGACTATTTCAAGGCTGCCCAGGCATGCATGGCGCCACACAAACATTACGCAAATACCGCCACGTCTTCGGCCCTGCAGTGCTCAGCGGGCCTTTAACCATCTTATGCACTGAGTGCAAGTTTCAAACACGAGTCACGTTTTGCTATGCATAATCCAAGAATCTGGGCAACTGTATGAGCTATGAGCTTCAATATATGTATATATATATATATATATATATATTATAACGTATGCCAGATATGTATAGCATAACCGAATTTTTGTTGTTTTTGCAGTATGGAATCCGTGGCCTTATTCGGTCACAGAAATACTTCTAAAATCAAGTGCAAAAGCGATCAGCTGGAGGGGCTACCGGTCGGTATGGGTATGGTGGGTATGGCGGACCAAAATCCTCTCGGGTTATGGCGTTTAGGTCAGCACCAGATCAGGGATTGGCCGGCTCAAAGAACAGCATGCATGGTCCACAGCTGTTGGTGCGGCGCGTAGAGCCATTTAGAGCAATAGAGCAAGAGCCATTGAGCTCTCAAGAGTCATTATGTTCGTGTCACTCTCTCAAAAAGGGATGTTACAGTGGGGCCCGATACAGTGGGCCGTGTGGTGGCCCAAGGGCAACATGTCGCAATGGTTGGCCACGCCGCACAGTCCCATGTACGGCGGAATATGGCAATAGATTCAGCCAAGGCCCGATAGCAACAGGCTGGTCGGTAGGATTATACCAAAACATACTAGATGAAAACATACATACAAAACATCTAAGTGGCACCGGCACAGCGATCTCATATGCCAACTTCAATCGACGATTATAGTAAAAAATACAACTTCATTGGCATTTCGCGTACAAAGAATCACTGGGAAAGGATTGTAACCTGTTATAAGGAATTGTTAGATGAGAATCCTCGACAGCCTAAAAATGTGCCTAAATCTGGCAAAGTTACGGTTGTTGTGAACCGGCGACATAACAAAGTTGCACTGGCTTTGCTGGCAGCATGCAGGGCAGCAAATACATTGTACCTTGTTTATAATATATTATTATTTTGCACCCGTTATGACTCATTAACATCAATAAAATACACAATGCCGACTTTTGATAACACTCTGCAAGTGAAAAACTGGAGAGGTGTAGCTGCATTGATGCACAGCTAAGATTATGATCAATGAATAAAGGAATTGAAAAATATGCTGTGCTCCTGCAATCAAAGCAAATTAAAAATCGTACGATGGATCGAATTATGTGCCCTAACGCTGCTCTTTCATCTATTTTGACATAAGTTTTTTATCAGCACAGGTGAATATGGCTAAATGCCCCAAAAATTGTGCTAGTCGGCCGTCAGTCAACTTCAGCAATAGGTGGAGACCGGAAATTGTGTAGCGTGTTTACCTTCATGTGCACAATGGTCCACTCATCACCCAGAGGCGTTTCCCAAAATATTTGATCATGTAGCCAAGGAAGCGCCCCTCGGACACTATTCACCACACAGCGCCCAGCATCATCACAGGAGCGTTTCAAACGTCACCTGTCGCAAGCGTTCTTGCAGGGGCTAACGAGCCGCCGCCGTCGGCTGGGCGAGAAATACATAACATGAGATATGCTCTAAAGCTGCGGCAGTTCCCTTCTCACCCGACATGTGATGCAGTTTTCCCGCGTCGAACAACAACTGCGTTTCATAGTCGTCCGAATCAACACTCCGCCCTTTTATGCGCTAGGATAAGACTTCTGCTTGATGCTAGTGGCATTCCTCTTCGCAGCGTGATGCGGGTGCAACATATATTAAATCCTCCATCGCCTCTGATTTCGCCCAGAGCAGACACTTCGCTGGCTGAAACAGGGAAACGTATCCCGACATCTCACTCGTTCCGTTCCAAGAGGCTAGAGCACGTGGCGTCGTACGCGGGGCACACATTAACTTGCACGGACGGATTCAAAACTTCAGACGGCGTCGGCTGTCCATTCGTGAGTAGACCCGTTACTCAATCATTCACACTGCCAAGACACGCGTCGGTATTCGTCTCTGAACTGGTGGCTTTTATCGAGGCACTTTGTTTTATTGAAGTTGAGAATAAGTCCTTGCACCTCGTTCTAACAGATTCTTTGAGCAGCCTTGAGAACTTCCATTTCATCGTGTCCTCTTTTACAGGACATTTTGATGCGTCTCGCTTCATTGGACCGAGTTGGAAAGGTGACACTGCATTGGATTCCTCGTCATGTTGGTATCCTAGGAAATGAGCTTGCTGACGCAGCCGCAAAACGCGCATCACGTACACCATGTACGCGCACATTGCCTCTCCCAGATCGAAATTTCTATCTAGCCATCTAACCTTTCTTGCAACGCCATTGGCAGCTCCGTTGGAATAATGGCACAAATAGCAAATCGAAATATAAAAAATCTGAATTGGGCCTATGGTATTCCAGCTTCCGCGATCCAAGTTGTGCTTGTGTGCGTGCTTTGCAGGCTGCGTATTGGGCGCACCTACGAAACTCAGCAGTATTTGTTGTGTGGTGGTGAGAGACCCCGATGCGCTCTTTGCCCTGCGTTTCTCGCCGTGTACCACATAGTAAGGCTATGACCACATTTCGCCTGGGAGCGCTCGCGTTGCTTTGGTCGAAATGCTACCTTCCTTACGTTAAGTGACATTCTTGGTAACCACTCGCAACTTCTTGAAGATGGCCATCTGTCTTCATTCCTTGCAGAAGTCGGATTTTGTTGTATATACCCATCTCGTAACTTAATGACAATGGCATGGGTGCAATATGACCTCATCAGTCGGCGCGCCCAAACACCCTTAACAGCAATAACACCCCACCTTTGAACTGCTGGTCAAAGACAGCAGTCGCAGGCTGTCATTCAACATCATCATCAACCACTGATGACCTCCAAGCAGTAAATGAACACAACGTTTTATTAACATGCCTCGTGTGTTACTAAGCCAATAAATTCTTCAATGACATTTCTACCATGTGTTTGTATTGCAATGTGCGTATGAAAAACTGGGGGGGGGGGGGTCGGCTCAAACCATTAAAAACAGCGAGAACCCGCTAACATGAGTGTAGGAATTCGAAACGTTGTCATGCTGTGCCTTTTCCATCATCGCACACCTAAAACTGGTTTGCTGAATTGAGCAAATGTACTCATCTTCATGTTTTGTCAATTTTGATTGCCAGTGCAGTTTGTTCTATGGGTTGTAACAAAAATTGTGCTGGATGATAATCAGTGCACTTTGCCACAAGTGTGGGGATGGGAAACAGTGAAAAATGTTTATCAAGACGTTCACAGTGTTCTACTTGGGATACCATAGCTGGTTTTCTTAAAATACTGCATAGCAACTGCAGAAGAACATCTGCTAACCATGCTGAAACAGTTTGTCGAAAATAGCAATCGTAGGCTGTCATTATGGCAATGTTTAGATCAGAGGTTGAAATGAGTATCAACCAATCATAACTTCCAAGCAGTAAAGCATTTCAGTCAACCATTTTTATATTTATTTTAGTGTCGTTTAACTATAATGTAATGTTTTGGGGAAACCAGTCATCACACGTGAAGTAGAACACTTTAAACATGCTGTTAAATATTTACACAATTTCTAGGTACCTCACAATGAGTTCCAGTTGCAGATAACTGTCCAGCACAATAATTTATGGAATGTGCCATGCTGACATTCTGCCTCGGCAAAGCACAGTTTGTCCACGTCAGTGGGCCCTCCGCGTTTGTAATTGTCACAGCGTGCGGTGCAAGCATTTGGTGTGCTGTGCATTGGTGACACACATGCGTCACTAAACAAGCTGATGTGTCCCTAGTGTGTATGTACCATATGAACGCAACCTTGGACGAAGCTAAATATATAATGTTTTCCAAATTCAAAGTACCCTCCGAACAAAGTCCCAATGCCAAACACCATAGGGGAGAACTTAAAACCATAGTAAAGCTTTTGGATTCGCCTGAGAATGACATTATATTTGTATATTAACTTCCATACATGGAGGGTTTCAAGCTCTGATATCAATAATTGCACAAGGATTTTGGTGAATGGGTATACTGCGTATACCACATCATACACACGTTTGAAAAACAAGCATATTAATTATTACCTTCATAATGGTGTGGAGGGATTGCAATGACATTTCTGCCGTCGAAGCAGCTAATTCGAATCAAATTCCTGAGCTTTTCAAAAGAATTTCAACCAATCAGATCGGACCCGTGTGATCTAAATATGCATAGATATTGGTATAACCAATCAGATCGGACCCATGTGATCTAAATATGCGTGAAATGTGCAAAAAGATGTGATGCTCACGTAAAAGTACTGGAGTGGCGTTCTTAAACAGAATGTTCCACATTTGAAGATATCAAAGCAAGCATCAGATGTGATGAAATGAGCTTACATAGTGGTATAAATTTAAGCGGACAAACCCGCTGTAGAAAACACAGCTTCTCTCTTTAGTAAATATGCACTTCAATAGACCATTCTTTGATTAGGTTTATTCGTATATTGTACAACCTTGATTCGGAGCCCATTGACGGCCGTTATATCTGGAAATCGTGTACACGAACGCCAGATATGAACGACTCGACCTTTTCATTTGTATTTGCCTTGATTTCCGCATGGCCAATGAAATGGCATGATTTCAGTAACCTTGTTGTGGTGTCATGGATGCCTGGGTGACCTTGAAATAGTTTCCAAGGAATAGTCGGCACATTTTCTTGGGTGTGTGGCTCAGAAACTACGGGAGATTACGTCTCAAGAATGGCAGGGTTGGGAATAACACCGAATGGTCTTCAAGATGGCTGTTTCAGTTCAAAACCACGTACCAATATGGAGCACTGCCTTTAAGGGAGCCATATAACATAAACATATGCTTAAAGCATGTAAAATGATGCACCACAAACCAATCCACCATCGTATTCATAACTGAACAAGGAACACGCCTGTTTAGGTTTTGTGTCGCTGTACGGTATGGTCTTGTATACATAAGCATGTTAGCTGAAAAATGTAATTTTAACAAAAGATATATTTCGAATCCACATTGCACTGTCCACGCCTTGTAACAGTACACTTCTTACCGGCAATTACAACCACCGTCGTCATGACAACGACGGTGCACACCTCTACTGGTGCAATTCAAAGGACTTTGTGGTTTTGCCCAGCGGGCGATGACCTGTTACCGATAAGTTGGTTGGTGGAAGTTTGAGCCAGTGCGTCCCGTGGATCATGTGATTCATTCCCAAAGCCAAAGTGCGCCTCGAAAACAGCCTGTGTGGTAAACGCCACAGGGATGAAATTCAAGTCAAAGTGTAACGTTACGTTGAGGTCGCGGTATGATGGATTCATGTTTGCATATATATTCTTGCCTAAGCAGACTGTTTCAAGCTTTTCTAGCATTTATTACACAAACGTTTTGACACATTGGTGCATTACACGCATTACAGGACACATACGTTGGAAAAAGCAAGCCAAATGAAATAGTTTACCTTCATAATGGTCAGCAGAGAATACAATTATATTTTTTCCCACAGGGTCGGATAATTCAAATGGGAGTGTAAGCTGTTCACGGAGATTTCGAGAAAACTGGCGTAGTTAATCAAAGCATACGCGTCTGATGTGACAATAAGTAAAAAGTACAAAGAAGGCAGGATACTCCCCTTAAGATGAGACTCATCTCATCTCAGCTTTATTTCGTACTTATCTAAAACTTGTCTCATACATACTTGCTTGTACCTTCCACGAACCCAGCTCTGACTCATCCCAGACTCGCCTAGCAATTGCCTCTTACTCGTCTGGTACTCGTTCTTGTTGATCCGGGGCACGTCCCATGCATGGTTCGGATTCGCTCCGTGTCGGCCTTGAACTCGTCCCGTCCTTGTCTGGAACTCATCCAACTTTCCTCATTCGTCCCTCGCTCATTCTGAACCCGTGCCGTTCTCAACCGAGACGGGTACCGTGCGACGCGAGGTTCGTATCGGTCTCGCCACGCGCCGCCGGGAGAAGCTGAGATGGCACCGGCTGTCGCCGCCTCCGGTGGCATTCCCCAGTCCGGCGTCGCCAGGGTTTCGCCCCCCCCCCCCCCCCCCTAACGAAAAGTCGGGCCACTCCTCCGGCGCGTTATCGGGCCGTGCGGTGGGTCTCAGGGTGACCGCGGCGACATTTCCTGAGGAGCGGCCGCCGGTTCTTCTACCCGGTGCCCGCGGGCACGCGGTGGAGCGGGTTGGACGAGGTAGATGCTACGGCGGCCGGTTGGTAACGCTGGATGAGGCTGAGTGGGCAATCCCAAAACGTCTACATTCTAGCGAATGTCTCAGTCGGTGGTGTTGTGAGCGCTACGTTTCGGACTGTTTTTTTAGCTGAGCTTCGCATGTGTGGTTTGGTCCCAAGAACCAGCCGGTGCCTGGCGCTTAGTGCGGCAACATCCGTTAGTGCGTTCTACGTGCGTCCCACATTCTCGAAGCCGTCTGAATCGGCAAACCTGACCAACCGGTCTCTGCACCATTATTCGGACCGTACTCCGAATGGCTATCACCGTCGTACTAACCCTCCTTCTCAGGCGCTATACAACACTGGAGGCGACGCATGCCAATGACATCTCTGCCGGGAGCTTGTGGAGTCGGTGATATGGAACCACCACAAAACAAGGTGCTGCCATGCATGCTACGCAAATGTGGAGTCCGTATGCATGCCTGCACTAAAACTACCATTTAAAGCACGAATGGAAAAGTAAAAGATTATCTTATTTCTTGTGGTCAGCGAAAATGGATATAAGTCATTACCGAATTAAATCATGTTCGAAAGAGTGGAAGTTATAGTTGCACTATGGACAGGTTTAAGTACAAGTGAATTCATTTATCGGCTGCGATCCAAGTATGGTTTCATGTACGTGCATGCACAACAGGGGACCATCATTAGTCAACTAAGCCGGAAAAGGTCCCTTTTGAACAAGCCGCATTTTTTGTTAAAGACGTTTATTTGGACCAGAGCACTGTCCCGTGTGAGCATGCTCTGGCAAACCTGATTGGTCCCTTAACTCAGTTTTGCTCCATTCGTTCATGGCAATATTTCTGGAGATGGCTTTTTGTGAATCGCTGCTGAGAAGCTGCTTGCTGTCATCATTGTGCTGACCTCTCCTAGACGCAGCCCATCGTCCACGGGTTCATCGGGCGATTTAGATTGTAGGAATGTAGATGTGAGTAAGCCAAGAAGAGCTCTCAAGCTTCCGCGAATGCCGTGGGATTCCCAAGACAACACGCTTCCTGGTGGCTGGTCGAATGCAATTACAACGCGTCTACCATTACACTGATTATCCGTTGGAAATCGGTAGCATTAATTTCAGATATCTAGGTCATGACGTGAGGGCTAACTGTAACAAACAGAGTTAATTATCGGCCTTGAAAATTTATATTATTTTTACACTACAAGATCGGCCATTCAGATTCCCATAGACACACAAAGTTTACGTCCGTTCACAATTTATCCTGGAAAACCCGGATGGGATCACCTCCCAGTACGGATGCACGCCGAGAGAGATCTGAGCATGTTGCGGCGCACGACCTATGTGCATCTTTGGGGTGTTGCTGTATTCACGGCTTGCGCGCTTACTCATGCATCTCCTGACATCGGGCATGTGGATCCCTCCCGCCTCAGCGCCTTAGCTGAATGCGATGTAGGTCTGCTAAGACCAGGGTGCCGTTAGCACAGCCACGTGTTAAGGATTGCGCACCCATAAGCTGGATTGTGCTGATCGCTTAAAATTCCCGTTGGGTTTTAGGGTGTGGTGTCTGACGGACTGTGATGGAGATGTACGCGATAGCTTGTTAATATCCCGCAGATATATCCCGCTGCCGCACGTAGGCGTTAGATCCCAAGCCAAGGTTCGTCAAATAACTGTGGTATGTTATCGATTTTTAAAATGAACTCGCGTGGCTTGGCGTCAGGAATGCGTTACTGTATAATAGCATACCCTAGTGCCTTTTGATAACCGTGTCCAAGCTGTACGTTCGTCTTCAGACTGTTGTCGAGAATTGGTGCGCCAAATTCACCAGTTTGCAAGCGGAATTTTAGGTGTCGATAATTCATTCGATCTGTACCCACACTAATAAAAATAGCAAAATGGAATTGATGCAGCTTAACAGACTAGCACATACTTCCACATACTTCGCAATGTTCAAAACAAGCCATTGCTTATCGTTTATACGTGGATCTAAACAGAGGGTGCACAGTTGGTAAAAATCTGCTAGTAAAGAAAAGCAATGCGATCCAAGACGAGCAATCTCCAGACAATCTAAGCCACTCATTGGAACAGTTATTTGAACAGGCCGCCAAAAACACGTTATTGGCTCACGCGAGCGATTCGATAACAACTTTTATTAAACCGATACGTGGCATCAAATTCATCATTCAAGCATCATTCAAGCACCATTCAAGCTGGATCATCCAAATGTATCATACAAGTACCATTGCCATGACCGAAAATGAAAGCTCTTATAATTGTATAGTATGTAATGAAGTAATACTGGACTGAAAACGGATAGAGGCCTTAAAAGGAATGTTCCACACTTGAAGATATTGAGAAAGCATCCGATGTGACGGGAAAAGCCTACTTGTAACTGTTGGTAGGCTTTCAAGGTTCAAAAACGACCCTAAGTTGAACAATTTCAATGTTTGTGAAAATGTGTTCCATTACGTCATTGTTTGATGACATCATGGAATGGTTTTGTAACGACAGCAATACCTGGCAGCACCTGGCGCGTCTGGCAGCCACACCTAAAGAATGCCTTGAAACGCACGAAAGCTGACGCCAACCGGTCCATTCTCGTCGAGGGCGCTGTGTTGGGTGGCGAATCAGTGAATGGCTCCTTTGTGGATTTTTTGTTTTGGAACTGGTCGTAAGAGAAGCTTTGGTGGACTGTTCGACAAACGCAACGTAGCGATCGCCAGCTTTTAGGGCAGATTATTAATATTGAAGCACGATATGCTGTGAAGACTGTCATACGGCGTCAGGAATCTCTTACCGAAACCTGCCCAGGACTGTTGAGGAATGTGAATACTGTATTGTCGACGCATCCCTGCATGCAGCGCTGTAGTCCTGTCGTTGATATCATCTGATGTGTAAATTATTTACTTGCTTTATTTTTTTGTTACCAGAGATGCAGCAGCACACAAAAATTAATAAATATGTTACATTGCTGTGAACTGGTTGCCAAAGCATTGCCATTTCTACGGTAAAGATGTTAGGGCTGAGCTATCAAAAATGCTTCTTTTTTACTTAGGATCATTTATGCAATTACTAGCGAACCTTGATATAACCGTTGTGGTGCAACAACATTCTCACTGGCGATGATACTTTGGCGTTGTTAAACCAGTTGTTACCCGTCATTCATAAATTACAGGCTGTTATCTAATAGGTTTGACATAGAGCAGTCAATCAATATGGTATATTTTGTAATGGCACGGGTCGAGAGTGTCATCGTGGCACTCCCTCAGTGCTGTACTGTGCCACGGCATAATGAACAATGATACGATTTTTGTACTGCAATCCTTACTGCTTTCATAATAAATTCCATCATGAAAAGATGGTCAAGCATGCATTCTTGTATTAACTCTGCATCCGACATACGACTGTCCAAAAACACGCGATACAATATACAAATTGTTTTCAGCAAAGCACGCAACCGATAAGCGATATCACTTGCTTAGCCTTTTCTGGGAATCCACAAAACATGGATGACAAAGTTGCAAACATGTCTCATGCCCTTACAGCTATGCAGTATGCTGCAGCCATCAGGCTGCTTCACTCAAAAATCTTGTTCACACAAGTAATAGCACATGTATAACAAGGAAATATTACATGTGAAATGACACTGCAAACCTGCTGACCTTGTTCAACGCTTGAGACATGACAAGTGCATGTAGTTATGGTTAGATGGGCGAAATACAAGGGAGTGGTGAAGCTGCCGAGGCACACAAGGCTCATGATGCGAGCTTTTCATGTGAGCTTATACCAAGCACGCGCATTAGTGAGCTGTGCTGACCTGTCCCTGCTGCCTAAATCAATTGATAATATAATAACATACAATGGATTAAGTAAATGCCGTAATACCTCAATAGGTTCAAAATTTTGGCAAGATCATAATGAAGTAGCAAATTGCCTTTTAACACCCCTGCAGCATGTGTGCTAGTGCTTCTTTCAGTTTGCCGACATCACTACTTTGCCATGTTCAAACGCAAATCTAAGATAGAGGCAGTATCAATATATCACATTTTAGTGGGAGTCATTAGATTCAAAGAAAACCACAACAATGTTTTCTCTCAAAAGTACAAACCTCACACGCACACAAAGTCCCAAAGGGGGTTCATTGCAATGCAACTCAAGAAGTTGTACTTAAAGGACATAATTTTTTGTTCCTTTTAAATTTGTCCTACAATATGTGTTAAATAGTTAGTAAAATGTATACCGGAAATTGCTGTGATATTTTCCTAATTTTAGAATGCATTGCTAACCCATAAACCCGTGCCAGGTTTTTTGCTCCGGTACAAAAGGCGCCAACCGAGCTGTCTGGAACAAATACGTCCGTAGAACAAAAAACACCAAGCCGGGGAAAAAGGCGGATTTACCGTCAGCGTCTTCTTTTTTGTAACTTTCGAGAGAGTGCCGGTTTTTTGGGTGTCGTACTTTTTTGCAGACAGACGTTTAACGACATTGACCTATGGCCTAGAAATAAGGAAAAATGTCCGTTGGCGACGAGTGCCGCACAGCCCGAAAGTGCTCACGCTTATGTTCGCGACACGCGTTCAGCATCGAAATCTTACTGGCAGCCAGTCACCTTCCGCGGATTGCATCATACGTGCCGCATCATCGCTCTTGCGAAATATGTCAGCGGCCATACCGTTTTGATCACAAGCAGAAAACAGCCTGTAACATAATAACAATTGTATGACTTTTTGACGACATCAACGCACGTCAAGGAATCTTTGAAGTAGTCTCCCAATAAACCTTTTCGCGCTTTTGCGGGCGTATAACTCAGGAACCAGATGGTTTTGGGTCTTAAAATGTGCATGGCCGTGAACTGCATCAAAAGGTACTCAAGATGGCTATTTCAGCCAAACCCCTATGTAAAGTTGGGACATTCCCTCTAAACATGAAAACATTTGGACTTGCAACTATGAACTATGAAACTGTGGACTACTACTACGAACTACTACGAACTACTACTACTACTACTACGCAACAACTACGACACTACAACAACAACAACTACTACTACTACTACTACTACTACAAGCAACTACGAACTATGCAAACGTTTCTGTGCAACTGCATTTAATTGCGCCATAGGTGGATCCAGATAGGAGGGGGAAAGGGTATGGGGCACAGGACCGTGTCCCCCATGGCCTCCAAATGGGCTTTTAACCAGCCAAGCGGATTCGGGCTTGTAATGTGAAGTGCAAAAAAAAACGCTTTCAGGCCCTCAGGCGACCGGGAAGGCCACAAGCAAAGAAATGAGCTCGTAAACAAACAAAAATATGGTAAGTTTGCTTTCTATAAGTATGTCAACGCAAACGTTAGTAAGCTAACTTATAAGTACTTATCCTCATACACTCACGATATGCTCAGGGGCACTCTACGTTGGCCTTGCGCTCTTCCCCATTTGTTCATATTTGCGGAATGCCCTACTTTTTTGTCGGGGCCTTTTCCGTTAACTTGTCCTGGTATTTTCGATCGTTCGGAGTCATGGTACCGGTCTTGGGTGCTTTCTGTTTCCTCAGAAGACCTTAGTTGTTACCGGAGGCCCCTACATGTTCACCTAACTAGACACTTCCGATCGTTCTGGAGCCCTTCACATCGGTGTTAGGTTATTCCTGTTTGTTCGGAGGGCGCCTTGCGCTCTATTCCTGCGCTCTCACCAGGCGGTCTAAATGTCAACTTGTCGGGAGATTCACGATCGCTGAGGGGCCCACCATGCTGAACATGAACTCTTTTCATATGCTTGACAATAGAACACTTCACGGATCGGATCAATCCACGGATTGTGGAGCAATCTGCGGTCGAGTTGGTCAGGGTCGGCAATCTGCGGCCGAGTTGGACAGGGTCGGAAATCTGCGGCCGAGTTGGACAGGGTCGGAGATCTCCACCAAAACATGGATATGGACCTGATCGGACTTTCAAACTTGCCAACTCACACGGATTGAACGGACTGAATACCGATCAAATGGAAACTTTCGCCAAGTTGTCACTGAAGTACTTAATGAAGACATCAACTAAAAAAAACTTTTGAACCATTAAATAACAGAATTTTCCATTCCAGTCAATGCATATGTGAGTTACATAAACCGCAACTCAGCCAAGTTTTCCACAAATAACTTTTCTGATGAATCGATCATATAGACAAATTGATATGAATGAGTGACATTCAGCCACGCTGTGATGGAAAACTAGATCTTCTATTCCTTCCAAGGTAAGCCTTATTCTCCACAGAAAAACCAGGAGAATGGAACAATGGATGAATTGATATTTCACCTCCATGTCTTTGCCGAAGCTATTATCATCAGAGATATCGGTTTCACTAGTATCTATCACTGTCACTGCTCATATTGGTTTCGATAAAGGCATGTAGCTGAAATATCAGTTCATTTGTTTTTTTGTTCAGTTCTTCGGTTATCGGTTCTTTTGTTTATTTTACGAGAATGAGGCTATTAGTGCTGTCGCCTCACTTTTTCGTCCATGAAGACCACGTGCATTTTGTGTTTAGAAGGCAGGTAAAGTGGCGGAGCATCATTCATGTCCACCACAACCTCTACAGATCTGTGCTCTCGATATAGGTGTGGCTGATATTTGGTATTTTAAAAGGTTAACAGTCTAGCACAAGCTTTGGCTACAACTGAAGCCACTGTGTTATGAAACGTGGCGCGTTAGTACAGCATGCATCCGATAACAATCGACTGTTGTCGTCCGTACTAAAGAGACATTGCAAATAATCGGAGCAATTTAACAAAATGAACAGTGGACTTCGTCTTGGGAAATAAGATCGACCTATGTGGACATTGGTGTATCCATCAGGAAGACTCGCGTGTGCTCAAGTTTTTCCTCATCATCCTGTCGTCACCAGCTTTGCCTCGGGCAACACAGCATCATGGACCACGAAATGCCAGAAACAATCGTTTTAGTGGATGCCTTTAGAACCTATCATAATACGTCACGACGGATGTTGAGAGCACGGAAATAAGCCTCAAGATTTTAGGGGTCCATTCAGATCCAATTTTTGTTTCCCGCAATAGTCAGGTCGTATCAGGTTACCTTTCAAAATTGGTCCACCAGTAGCTTACAAGAGCAATACTTGTTTCACAACGTGCTTCTAAGTTTTTACGTTATGTGCAGCTGTAAAACAAAGGCATTCCAGACACAAACACGTCATTTAGAGCTGGCGGAATGGTCATCTGAGGTCAACTTAGGCTTAACTTATAGGCCATCCGAGTGAAACATTTAGTGCCAACCGTCATGTGACTGGTGCAATACCTTTCTGTGGTCGGAAATCGCGTATTGTACATCTACAGGTACTCAAGATTGCATAGCTGTTATTAACATGGTACAATGTCCCTTCGCCACCCAACAATGTATTTGTAACAAAGTGAGAACAAGCACATTGGTATATGAAATTATGTGTCACCAGCTTCAAACACACGATAAAGAGGTGGTTACACCCGTCGCACTCGTTCATCTACCCTCTCCGCTACTGGTGACATGGTTAGTTGACCTTGGATGACCTCATATGACTTTTAATGTCCTCACGTGACATATTGTGCTCTCTTTATGCATTGGACTGATATTGCATGTTTTTAGCGGAGTATTCGAATTATGCGTCCAAACTTACCTGATAGAATTGGCTGGTATGAGCTCTGCATGTGTTTTGCATAAGTTAACTACAGTAGGTCATGATCTGGGCCAACGCCACGTGCGATCATATAATTTTGGTGCATGTGAGTTGGTACTTTTTGCCTCATATACAAACACTAAAAATTGCAGATTCTGCAAAATTGCAGAAACCGCAAAACTGCACCAAAAATGCGCGCAGATTTGCGTACGAAGAATAGTAAAAATTTATCTGATTTAAGGCCACTGACCTCGTCTTTTCCAACAAATCTAAAATTATCAAACCGTAGGTACTATTATATTATATTACAAAAGTAAGTTTGAACAAAGACAAATGACCCACAAAAGTTACGTGTGGTCCAAGTTTTTTATAGGTTTTCTTCATGAGAACTCTCTTGACCTGACCTAGGTCACTGATGTAAGTAGGTCAAAACTTCAAATATGGACGAAGGATGCCAAATGGATAGATAAACAGTTATCGAAAATTTCGCGCTACTGCGGTCGTATTTGACCTGTGCTCTAAAACTTACAGGGACTCTTCTTCTTCCCCTTGGCGCGGGCTTGAAAAAACTTCCCCGGCCGGGCACGGGTTAAGACCTAAGGCTCTCTAGTTTCCGAGCTACACGCCCACGAAGATGTGTAAACTTTTTCAAGTTTACCCAGGCATCCATGACGCCCTAATGACGTCATTTAAGTCCTATCTTTCTACTGGTCGTGCCGGCTTTAAGGTCAGTCAAGGTTATCTAACGAAATTATGCTTATTGTCGACGAAAACGGCCCTAGCGGCAATTCAGTGGTGACAACGATATACTTGCGTAAAGGACGCGACCTGCCGGGCCGGACCTATGCCCCACCCGCCTTTCGGTCAATGGACGTTCAGACGGGTACGGCATGATGTGGCACCCAATGAAAGCCTGTCTCAGGTTATGCAGTCCTATGTGATCACCCTGTCTGACTGCAGATGCTTTGGCTTGTCTGACTCAGATGCTCCGCGTGGCGGCCTAGCGCTTGTGACTTCAGCAGCTGGAGGACGCAGCAGCCTCGCTGCTGCAATCGCCTTGAATGTCCCCGACTTGACCTCGTGCTTGATCGATGGCATGCCCTGTAACCCCTGGGGCAGGAACTCGCGAGATCCCGCGGCTCATATGCACGCCCCTTCTGGTGCGATCACGAAACGTGACGTGCCGTCTGCTGCGCACCCGACTACGCCGTCACGAGGAGAGATGAAGAGATGAGAATAAGCTGCTGAGTAAGGCTGAGAGGCGTCTTCCCTGCATTCGTTTGCCTCCTTCCTGATTGCCCCGTCGCGAGCAGAAACGCTTGAACTTGAGCGTCGTATCGCCTTGAATTGTTTATTGTTTCAGGAGTGATTTGCTGTCTCTGTTAATCCCTGGCACATTGCCAGTTAGATGTTGTTGCGATGTGGAAAGAGCCAGTTAATTGAGGGCGATATCACACGTGTAATTGTAGAAGTACAACTGCGCAGCTACAAATCATACAATTCATTGCATACTAATGACATCGCATAAGTAGTGTATAATTTGAAAGGCACGGATGATGACTGACAACGACCCCCGACACTCGGGATAGCCTTCTTCGGCCTGACTGCGTCATGTTCCAATCAGCAGCCGCGTTGCAATTTGTCAGAAACTTGTATCGAGCTAACTCATGGTCGGCTGCGGATCGGTATAAAATAAAATGTTATCATTAGTGTATATCTCATTAAAATCCGGTCAGCTCGAGGTCAAAAACGTTCTGAGTGCTCAAAGGGGAAAAGTGACAACTTATTGTGTAATTGATGCGGGAATGTTCGCTTTACTATGTGAACATTGCAAGCGACGGCTTGGTCTGTGTTTTGATGTCAATGTTGCGTTTTTGTTCGCACTGCCTCAGGAACAGCGTTCAAAATCTATCCCGAAGAAGGCCGCATCCTTCACTCATGACTGACTGTAAAGTGACGCAATTAGTAAGATATTTGTGTGGCCACGGATTCGGCCTTCGCTCTCTGATGTGTGTGCATGCGGTGACGAGCTTCAGTGCTTCCGCCCTTTCAGTCCTATGGCAACTGTCCACGCAGACTCTGCGTCAAGCTGCGCACATCGTCCAATAACGGTGCGAGATGGGTGCATGCAGCGAGATGGCCAGCATTGCAGAATTGATCCGGCCCTCTGCCAGACTAGCCTTAACTGTCAGTAACAAATCCCAGTGGCGGACGAAGCCATTAGTTTTGATGGGCTGATGTTACAGTCGTGCCTCCATCTGGCCATGACGGGGTGAATCCGACAATTAGGCGGATCTGAAATGAGGCGGTCTGCCGCTTAGTCATGCCTAATGGGCCACGAAGCAATCTCCTCGAGTGGCGCGCGGTAATATGTGGCGTCTCTTGCGGCCTGCATCATTGGTCAGCACTTTGCAGGATCCCCAAATCTATCTGCATGAGTTATGCACCCAGCGCTTTGGTGAATTCCCGACTTCTGTACGAGTGTAAAGACGATCAATTTGAAACCAAGGTGTGGCTCGCAATTCGACGCAATTTAACGCCGGCGAGCAACTTCTCGTGACGCTGTTCGCTCTAAACCGGCACCCTGGCACCAGCAAGCCAGCGAGCCTGTAGTCAGACCTTGCAGCGTTCAATCAGTGGGCTTGCTTCGACTTTTCGCGGTAAATAATAAGGTATCGCACGGAGGATGCCGTTGGGATGTCTGTAATGCCGGACTTAAGGATGCCGTGAAAAACTGCATGACTGTAGACGTCATAGCTTTTGATGATTAAGCTAGATATCGCTTGGCATCAGTGTATTGATCTATGGAAAGTCCGATTTTGCTCAAGTACGTTTCAACTGTACGGCTTTATCGATTGTTGCCAACTTGTTATTAAACTGTGATGTTGTTAAAGCGAGCGTTTGAGCAAGCTTGATAAATTCAACTCAATCAGTGTGACTACTAACCGTGGTTCCCCACGTTGTGGTGTTTGTAATCACTCCCCCTTCCAGAGATTTCGTGACGGTAATGTTGGGCCATTTACCCGATTGTATGGCCCCACCACCGTTGAAGAAATCTCGCATGTCACGACCCCCAGCAATTGCATGCGTCAGGTTGAATCTCATACTTGGATGTGATAGCAATATGTTAATGCCAGTTCACGTGGCGTGGCTAGGTGTTAAAGTGGCGGATTTGGGTCGTGAGGTAAATGAAAAGAACAATTATCTCATGCACTAAGCTGATTTTAGCCAGGATGCATGAAATCTCTCGCGATCATCACGACTCCTTGGATAGAGTCAAGGTTACAACATGGGCTTCGTTGCTAGGAATCATAACCAAGACCATTTGGTACGTTTTTCTATCGCTTTGTTGATTATTTTTGCTGGCTGCAAGCACTTTGCTTGCCAATGAGAAAGCAAAGTCGCCTAAAATGTTAGTATAGTGAACATGCTATCACTACTGCCTGTAACTCAAAATAATTTGTAGACTGTACTGCAACCTCTCAATTCCCATTATTCTCACCATATTCCATCTATTTGCTTGTTGGATTCTGTGCTTCAAAGGGCATCAATCTTCGCTGCTGCCGGAAAGAGGAAACAATGCGCACGTATGGCCTACCACGGAAATCCGGACGTTTAAGCATGCAGGCTGCTTGATGTGTAGATCTTGATCGGGCACGTGTTTAGATTAATGTTCGCGTGATGAACGTGTAAGCCACTGCACTGAATTACCAAACCGTAAGGTTTCGCTTCAGTCCTTGGACTTTTGGTACAACATGCTGATGTAAACACGGACGTGCGGCAGGAGATCGCATGCTGATATGTGCTGAAACATGTGCGCAAAGTGGCTGGCAGGCGCGGTGCATGCGGCCCGATGTAGGAGGGTCGGAAAGCGGCACTTGCTGTTAATGTATGGTCGGCTCCGCACATCCGGTTCACTGAATTTATCTACTTCTCGCTAGGCACGGATATGGGATAGTTTGTAAGCACAACGCGAGCGATCGCAGCGGATATCCGTTACCAATGGCCGGAGCGCAGCCAAAGAACCCCCTCCCCCCCCCCCCCCCCCCTCCCTTTGCCCCTCGGCTTAGACCAGCATATTTCTATGTTTCGCCATTGATAGCTCCCGACAGAAAGATAAAAATCGGCATAATGCCTTTTCATCGATCCCCGCTCCGACCCTCATAAGAAAACACTGGTTGCGCCCCTGACGAACAGGACCCATCCTACAAAATATATTGTTCTTAGATGGACTGGGCCTACCAAAAAACTTGCCCACTTTGTCATCACCAGATTCAATTCTCCCGTAAAGAACTGTTCCTGGGCCTCAGAGAATTCCACACACCTAAAATATCACCGCTCTTGAGTTTCGTCTTCCCAGGTGCCTGATGGGGGTAAGCTTCGTCATGACGAAAGTATCTGCATCTGGCACTAGGCTCTTATCAGGCTCTCGTTGAGGTCAAAGCTATGCAGAACTGCTACTGCCTAAAGAAGGAAAAACATGCAGCAGAACAAAAGATTCCCAATGAACCAGGAGAGGATGCAATAAGTTTGTACTGGTGTAACCCGAACCCAATTCCTCCGAATCACGAGAGCATGCAAAAGTTTGTACTGATGTAACCCATACACAATTCCTCCGTGGCTTTAGTCTCTTCAAGCATATTGCATGGCGTTTCATTGGAATTCTAGTCAGGCGTCTGTTTTAGCGCTTCTGTGAGTAACATTAATTAGCCATGGTGTTTTATAATTTATGGCTTTCACTAGAAAGAAGTATTGCGAAAGTCTAAAAGAGATTACACACGCATATATATATATATATATATATATATATATATATATATATATATATATATATATATACATGCCTGGCACATGTACATGCAGCTCTGTCAAGAAACATTGCTTGACTTTTCTGGAGGAAGGGCGAAGCTCACAAATACGACACTAAACTCCCAGTTTTCCAAACACAAAATTGGCTAGAGGCGTTCTTTGGCCGCATTTAGCGTGTTGAATTTGTAGGCATGACAGCCCTCGGAAAAGTCGACATGAGGATGTTTGTAAATCTGCGTTCAGGCGTTCAGGCTCGCCACGCGAACCCACCGTCACCAGCCGTTGAGCGGCGGGTGCGCCAGCTCGGCTGTGGTGCCGATCTCGATGTCATCCGCGCCGCGGGGTACTGTCGGGGTACGGGGTACGGGGTACTGCCGCGGGGTACGTGCTGCGCTGGGCTGCGAGCACACCGGGGGCATGCCGACGTTTCGTGCAGGCTAGACAGCCATGCAGTGGGTGTATTGCCCCGCGCGCGGGTGAGGACATGGCCTCAGATAGCGCTCAGCATGCGGATTTGGTCAGTAGCGGGTTTTGTCTCCTTTTGAGGTTAGAGGGCTCCATGTGCTCCGTAATTCTGCCCGTGTCGAAACCAAAAAGGTGAACCCGTAAGTGTGTAAGCAAATGAGAAAATTTTGAGTATATGTTTAGGCGCGGTTAAGTGAATTCTTTTTCGAACAAAGTATGGGTGTGAGCTTAAATGCCAACATAGAGAGCTGTCCGTTTGCTAATTTATAGCAGTGCAATTCTCAAATTGGAGCCTGCCAATCACGCAAAATGGAAACACAAACTGCACAGCACAAATTGATGAAACAACCAAATGACTGCACAACGCAGCTGATATTCCAGTATCACATAGATCAATAATGATCCCAGGATACGTAAGGCGAAGTGATCGTGATAAGCTTGATGACAAACTGAAAGAAAATTGAAATCAGTCATACACACCAAGCAATATATCTACTGATGTTGATTCTCGCCTTGATTCGTCCTTTTTTTCATAACGGGAGCTGTTAGAGGGAGGGTGACCCTGCATTCCTCTGCCGCTTCCAAACTAAGAAAGATAGAGCCATCCAAAAAAGCTGCGGGCTGGTCTGAATGGGATCTCGCTATTGGTGATAATTCGCATGTTCCGAGGTCAATAATAGAGCTTGATGGACCAGGTCATAGCTCATTTTTTACAAGTCTTACTATTTCAGCCTAACATACCAATACTTACGACACCATGCTATGAAGTAACATGCAACTTAAACACACGTATTCCCTATTGAACTTTGTACACATTGGTCTATAGTTGCTCGTGTTGTGAGAACATATTCACAATGTGGGACCCCGCTTGTGTAATTGTGTTGGCCACCGCACGCAATCGACGGATCCGTCTGTTGCTACCGGCCCCCCGAGCAGGTCGTGGATCGCCGTGCGGCGCTCCCAAAAAAACGTCACTTTTCGGAAACACGAAATACCCCGGAGCTGCAGTTGGTATCAGAACACGCACAATGAATGTTCCAGAGGCTATGCAGAATTTCGACGCGTTTGTGCGACATGCCGGAGAGATATCCTCAGAAAATGTAGGGGGGGGGGGGAAGATCGCATCGACCCCGGCTATCAGGACGAGGGCAAAGAGATCAGTTCAGGAAATCACACACACATATGACACATAAAGACGCATTAAAGCTATTTAAAGTTAATCACGGTCATAAATATAGCAGGGCAATGCGCTCCCATTCAAACAAAAAAGTCAGCCGCAGATCCTCTTACAAAATCCGGACGAATAATGACAGCAAGCCCACGTGCGATGCAGCGGCAAAGCACGGCACACCTCTCTTCTTTTTTTAAGACTTAATCTGAACCCTTTGAATGGATGGATTTTTTGGGATCAGAGCTCACGCTAAGCAGTTCTTGTTGTGTGAGCCCTGACCTCTACCATCCGATCAGGCGATTCCAGGCAACGGCAGAATTAAGGGACGAAAGTTTAACGTGCTGCAATGCTCGGCATGGTCCATCCTGACCTATGACGTCAACTGACCCCAGCGCGACCGCTGCCAGCGGCCGCAGGCCATACTTGTCAAGGGCAAATAGCCAGCGTCTAAAGCGATTTGCCCCCACCCCATCACGGGTGGGTGGATGGGAAGGCAGGCGCCCTGTCAGCTGTCTGAGGGTGCCGGTGGTGTAGTGGTTATGTCGTGTGTCTGGGAAACCAGAATTGCGGGGTTCGATCCTCCGGTGCTCGCCCTTCCTGCCAGTGTCAGAAGCGGGCGACGTCATACGATATCAGCAGGTGTGGCGTCGCAAAGCCGCAATGATGTGTAAGCGACTGAGACGCCGGGACGGACGAATTTCCCTTGGATCAACAAACACCTTGGTATCACACGGAAGTACTTGATTCCATGGGCTCAATACCAATGGCGATGGTCGCTTTGGATCAGATGCGGTTTCCGCCCCATTCGCTTTGATCCAGGTTTGGAATCGTTTGGTGGAATCAACCACTAGTATGGTGCTTTGATGGTGGTGCTGTCGGATGTATGAAAATGACTAAAAAGCGACCCAGGACGCTCAAAGTGACTAAGGATTAGATCTCACCAACTGGATACACTTCAATATTTCTCCGATATTTTAACGCTCGATATTATAATGTGTGGTATCTCCCATTTACCGTGTGCCTTTCGCTGTTGAGGTAGCACTAGCACATTCAGCGTCTGTGCGCTGACTGGCTCCGCTGGGTATGGGACGGACGCCGGCCGACCTTGCGCTGCGTCTGCCGCCGTTCGCCGTGACTAAGCAGGCTGCAGGGTCGCGGGGCGCGGAGGTCACGGTCCCGGCGCGGCGGGGGTCATCCGGCAACAGACCCACCACCGGACCGAGCTTTGTCAGGCAACGGCGGACTACGGCGGGAGTGGCCCGGCCGGCTAAGGTACGCGGGCTTTGTCAGGCAACAGCGGACTACAGCGGGAGAGGCCCGGCCGGCTAAGGTACGCGGGCTTTGTCAGGCAACAGCGGACTACGGCGGGAGTGGCCCGGCCGGCTAAGGTACGCGGGCTTTGTCAGGCAACAGCGGACTACAGCGGGAGAGGCCCGGCCGGCTAAGGTACGCGGGCTTTGTCAGGCAACAGCGGACTACGGCGGGAGTGGCCCGGCCGGCTAAGGTACGCGGGCTTTGTCAGGCAACAGCGGACTACAGCGGGAGAGGCCCGGCCGGCTAAGGTACGCGGGCTTTGTCAGGCACAGCGGACTACGGCGGGAGTGGCCCGGCCGGCTAAGGTACGCGGCTTGGTCATGGCACAGCGGACTACAGCGGGAGAGGCCCGCCGGCTAAGTACGCGGGCTTTGTCAGGCAACAGCGGACTACAGCGGGAGAGGCCCGGCCGGCTAAGGTACGCGGGCTTTGTCAGGCAACAGCGGACTACAGCGGGAGAGGCCCGGCCGGCTAAGGTACGCGGGCTTTGTCAGGCAACAGCGGACTACGCGGGAGTGGCCCGGCCGGCTAAGGTACGCGGGCTTTGTCAGGAAACAGCGGACTACAGCGGGAGAGGCCCGGCCGGCTAAGGCGCATCTGCGGAGCGCGGGAGGCAGCGGCAGCCCGTGTGGAGTGGGATAGTCAACAGGTGCCGGGATATCGGATCTGTTGCTATGCCGCTCCGCTTCGGAAACGTGCGCCTCGGGGATGTGGAGTGATCGAATGCATTTGGTTCAGGTGTGGAATCACACAACCGCATTAGTGGAAACCACAAACGAGCTCAGGTTGACTCGCAAACCAGCTGTGATTGGCCAACAAACGAGCCGGTGTTGCGAACTAAGATAGACCAGGAGATGGTCTCCCATGACATGACTTCATACACGGTGATATGCTGATTAATCTTGCGAATAGACCAATAATTTTGACGACCAAATTAGCTACTGGAGGCTACAATTTTGCCAAGGCACACGAAAGCTCACGTCCTGTTACTGCATTCTGAAAAGCCAGAAAATATGTGGCAAGCTACGTTGGTCTGTCGGTTTTGACTGACGTATAGCCTCAATAATCCTGTAAATCGCTAACTGGCACAGCGGTTATGATACATGGCGTATTAGTACAATACACTTGACCCAGGAAAAATGTCGAGCATTTGTGTTCCAGGATATTTGTATTTGGTTGTTCACAAGCACCGCCACAGACCATGGCTCGACAATAATTTTTCCTAAAGGCTGGAGGCCGGGCCGAAAGCCCTCAGCAGAACGCCATACCTCCGCAGACATGGCGATGCCTTACGTGCTGACAAGTGATCTTTATCTGATCACCACAGCCAACCAAAGTAAGTAATGTACACGTCTTTTCCGGAAGCCCTTGCACCTGCAGCCAAAGAGCGCACATGCGAGCTCCACACGTGGAGGACTCGTGCACCTGCTGCATGGTGCTTCAGCGTCAGTTAATGATGCGGTCCCTACGACTAGCAGTCGTGTAAGTAGTGACCCGCAGAAGGTTAAAGTATGCAGCCTTGAACCCAAACTACCGGGCATGTGTTTAGTGTGAGAAGCCGTGTGCTCCGCACTTAGCTGTACCCATGGCCGTCCAGACTCATTATTATTTTATTAATGTTCATGCGCCGCCTGGTAAAAATCAAGCACGGCTCACTGTAGGTTTGCATTGATTGCGTGGACAAGGATAATCTGTCAAAAGGTCTGCATCCTCATACCTTTCATCAGGAGACAAATCAGTTCCATGCGATGAAGTTGACAGCCCATATTTCACCTTGCATGATAAAATGAAACAGCTGATGC
The DNA here is from genome assembly GCF_011947565.3 of Pollicipes pollicipes. Lineage (NCBI taxonomy): Eukaryota > Metazoa > Arthropoda > Thecostraca > Pollicipedomorpha > Pollicipedidae > Pollicipes > Pollicipes pollicipes. Next base: position 44,327,630 of record NW_023596921.1, on the reverse strand, counting down.
TGCGTAATCCGTACTTCTGACAGCTCTGGCATTATCCCAAGTGGGTTTTGGCGGCGCTTGAGGCCTATCTCAGTCATCGTCGTCGTGCTCTCACCGCCCGCAAGGTGCTCACCAGGTGATGGACGTGAAGGATCGGCTTTGGGTCCACAGATATGCGGAGGTTATTTTGGCGTGCTGAGATCCGCTGTGGTAAGCCCGGTGCCGACCAGCGATTAGGTCTTTGTCTTCCCGCTGCGGTCGGCGTCGCAGGTGCTGTGAAGGCCAAGCAATGTCAAGTTCGGCTGTGGTCGAGCGACAGTGTTGGTCGTGTAATACGAGTGAAGCATGCGCATCGCCCGTAGGGCTCGAATTGTCTGCCTGAATCGGTTGGATGAACTGCTCGAATCAGCTGTGATTGGGGCTCCTAACTTCCGTGGAAAATGGCTCCCTGGTCTCGTCATTGCCGCCTGTTGTGTCCAGCACTGAACTCATAGCACGGTAAATGCCAGGGAAATGTCAGCCAATGCCAGGCCGTTTAACTGACATGACAATAGTAAGGTAAGTGTTAAAAAGGTAGTAGTTACATACGATAAAGTAACGAAATTGTGTTAATCCAACGACCCGACACGGTCTGGCCTGTTATGCTTTTGACATTTCCGGCAGCGGATAATACCACGAACAGCGGGTCCGGGTGTTCCCTCCCGCAAACCAGGGCGGGGACTTCAGAAAATGATCTCGGAGAAGAGAACGGGCGCAGTAATGTCAAAAGCGGTATTCAAATTGTGCAACCTGTCAATAAGTAACGAAGTACTCAGTGTACTATCATGCAGTTTTTAGCGATGATAAGTAAATGTTGTATAACTGAGCTTATGTGTCAAACCGTGTGCACGTAACTTATCTCATTAGGCATGTTTTTTTTTGTTACATCGATTTTCATCCTGATTTAGCCTCCCTGATTCATTTTACTTGGGAAATGTAATAGCTGTAAGGTTAAAAAAAACACTATACGGGCAGGCACCGGATCCCGGATGTCGGCGCCCCGGGTCACTTGGGGACATGAGACCAACACCGCCCGACGCAGTAAAGGACGGCCAATGGTGCTGGCAAATGCGTTGCTCAAATCGTGCAACCCGTCCCCCGCACTTTGCTAACGATGGGCCTGTCGGTTTTGGGTGCCGCCACCGACTAAGTACGTTGGCAGAAGAAACGCTATGTGGCATACTTTTTGTACTAGCCCATGGGGTTCGTGTGATAAAGTTCTGGTTTTCGCTTAACTGTTGTCGAATAATATCAAGCTATGTTTAATGAACCCGGAATAAAAAAGACTGTTCAGTTAAATTGTGTCCATCCATGGAATGTATTCTGTGTACAGAAGTCAAACCCCCGTAGCGTTCTGGGTCAAAAATTTCAGGTACGGTACACCGTGAATTTTTTGACTTTCGTGATGCACTCGTGCTCTTGGTGGCCCAATTGGTAGTGTGCCGGATGCGTAGTCGGAAGGTCGTGGCCGCGAGGCCGGGCAGGTTCAGAACTTGTCTGCCAGTCCTCTGTGGAGAAAGTTGAATTGCTTGCAACAGCTAATGCACGCTACCACTGTAATGCAGTGAACAATTTATCGAGTTTTTTGCGAACGTTCCAAAGATAACGTTCATTTGAGCTTTTGAAAGATTCATAATTGTAACATTTGCGCCACGCTTCATTCAATTACAGAAAAATGTACTTTATTTCTAGTATTGAACTGTGACTTATGTACTGAACTTCGTTCTACCCACCATCTGTTACCAGGGGTTTTGGGGTGTTTTGAACCAATTCACCATCTTGAACACATTAGCAGATGGCGCAGTTCTTGTCTCTGAATAATTCGCTCTGAAAGGATGGCGTGAGTCAGGTAATCACCCGCGACCAGCCAGAGGGCCCCAGTATTGTTTGGAGCTCCGCTTCATTCCCCGACAACCACGCTGGAAACCACCGGGGGTACCCACTGTTCTAATCCGTTGGATACGCTTCCACAGAAATGTGGAAGCGGAGGTCAGGTGCGAAAATGGATCGCACTGCCGGTCACTCAAGATGTTAGTACTCATGTACCCACTTAAGTTGAAGTACAAAGAGCGATGCAGAAGTAGTGCCCTTGTCTTCCTCTCCCTACCGTTGTGCTTTGGGGGACGATTTTTAACAGTCACCATACGTTGCAACCAACATGCATTTGACCATTTCATTATTTGTAGTTCTTCAGCAGTTGGGTTGCTATTTTTTTCAAACGGCGCGCGGGCTCCTTTATCGAGCGTGGTTTCTGCGCGTCTGGGAGACCAGAGGTACGGGGTTCGATTCCCCGCGGTGCCCGTCCTTCATGCCAGGATGAGAGGCAGGCGACGCCATAAGCCTCAGCAGCTGAGTGTGTCGTAAAGCCTCAATTACACACACACTCGAGCGTGGTTTCTGCGACGCTGGAATAAGGCAACTGCTGCATGTGTGTGCAAATTCAAAATCCTGCGAAAGATAGAGTAAATAAGTCGCTACCTGTCGACTGTTGTTACAATCGGAAGCATCTCCTTTTTCACCTAAACTCACCGAAATTGACGTTTCCTCACACTTCGCTAACATGTCTGAAAGCTTCATTGCCGATGGCCGAAATGTTAACACTCCGCACTGTCACTCATTGAACTATGGCGCGGTGACGCGCGCTGACAACACCCACCGGTCCAATAGTTCGCTTCACGAACCTCAGAATCCTGATGCACTGAGAAATCGTGTCAAAAACTCCCCGAGCCAACTACAGAGTTGTTTCGGGTCAAGTCTCTGCTAGCCCATACAAGACGGTCTTCACTTTGGTCGGAACCCATAAAGCTGTCAGCAAAACTCGGCTGGCTCTACGATGCATCGACTTGCCATCGGGGCCCCTTCGGTACTATGTACTTCTGAGTCTGTACTCTGGAAGCCGCAGCACTCCGGTTCCGGAGGAGCGAGCAGCTCACCCGAACACCGTGGATCGAGCAACAGGCAGGCGGCGAGCCAGCGGCGGCGCGAGCTAGTTGTGGACTGAATTTCGCGCTCAGATATGTCTTTTTTATCAGCTGTTCCAGTCGTCCTCTATCCGCAGGTCGCTACGGGGAAGGAATGTGTTGCCGAGTGTCCGACACTTTCCAGGTTGGGACGTCGCTGAGGACGTCGGAAACGGACAGGCACGTGTCAGTTCCTGCATCACTGACAGCGATAACACGCCACTCGCCACGTGAACGCCGTATTTGGCCTACATCGTCTTACCTCTTGAGTGCTGGTAGCTGATGGTGTTTTAAGATGCTATGCTTCGTCGCGTTGGTACTTTGATTTCTATATCTGACGCTAATTTCGAAAACTTGCATGAAAACTTTGGAGCAAACGAATACATACAACAGACCATGCTCAAATCTATCTCCGGAAATAATAACAACAGGCCACATTGAGAAATGATCAGAACAGGCCACATCAGAGAATAGTCAAAATAGTCAGTTAAATTTCTGCACCATTTTTGCTAATAAAACGTCAGTGTAAATTGATTCAAGAACAAATTATTAATATTTTATCGTTTCAGTAGCATTGTAACGTATTTTTGGGGGTAAGCCAAGCTCACGTCTCGCTATAAACCCTCGTAATAAATGCGTATAAGGTCATGCGTGCAACGGCAAATACTGAGCTAATAGATTAACCGATTCGCTGTCGCGGCCGCTTCAGGCAGTTGGTGTGTTGCCTGTTGGAAGTTTGTGCCTTAAGGGCACCGAGTGAGCCCTGTCTTGACGTTTCATCGGTTGTTTGATCACTGGCCGCGTTTGGAGCTTGTCCGGTAATTACGGGGGCCCCGCTATGGCTCGCACGCCGCGATCCGAGCGGTGGCTAGTGAGGGTTTCACACGCACCCAGGGGCGCGGAAGCACCGTGCAGCGGGCCGGCAGCACCGAGCACACCGCTAACCACTGTTCGCCGTTCAGAACTGCAACTGTTTTCTGTAATCTTGATCGCAGCTTCTAGCGGTTGCTTGTAACTTATTAGATGCCGTTTTCAGCTGTTTTGTTTTCAGGAAACATCACGCGCGCAGGGTGGTCTTTGAACGTAACGACAACTTCGGCATCGGAAGCACGACTTGGGCGACTTAACTCGATTGTTATGCCGTTTGCAGACATGTGCAAGCATCAGTCCAGTTATTAACCGTTTGCAAGGGCTTGCAGCACGTAAAGGATTTCCATCCGTCCATGGCATTGGTGGGACCGTACAAATGGCCAATGGGCTTTTGACAGTATATAAAAGGGCGCTGCGTGTATCTAATGTCTTAACTTCAGAACAAACGCTCCCAGCTGGCAACGACTGTTTGATCGTGCTGTTGCTTATGATTTGGCCGCGCCACCAGTTTTTACCAGCTAACCTATGCATTTGCACTCCAAGGAGTTATTGACTTGTTCAAGTTATGTGCAGGCCTAGGAGAGTGTTCGGATACCCCTTCGAAGAGCAACGGTTGACGCTGCCCTGATTCTCCGGTTTTCACAATGGTGGAGCGTCGAAGTGACCCGCTGCCGTTACTAAACTGATGAAAGAAGACTTCGCCGAAAATCCAGCGGACAGGTCCGTGCGAGATCTCGCGATTCGTAGCCAGTTCTAGGTATCTGGGTCAATACTGTTATGTTGGGCGGGCTCGATTTAATCTCTGATAGACCAAGGGCGTTTAACCAAAATTGGGTATATAACCACAGGAGCATATAGGCATGAAGTCATCCAAATTTCCTACATCGCTAGACCATGTTCAGGTAAGACTAAACGGCGTCTATAATCCTCAGGGGAGGTAGCGGTCATCGGTAACAACAACGGCCAGTAAAGATGTGTCAACATCGTGAACAGCAATGTTGACAAGGACACGCTGACGTCGTGTATATCAACGACAGCGGAGGGTAGAAGAACCGGAGTCGGAGTCAAAGGGAACGGAGGGAGAGGAGCCAGCTACGTCGTGAATATCAACGAGAGCTGACTTACTTTCCCCGGCGCCGCCCGGACCACCACTGACCCACCGCCGACCCCGACCCCAGGTGTGACCTACTCCCCGGCCTGTGATTGGCCGGGTCACGTGACCACGTAGCTTCGAGGAAAGACGTGAAAATAAAAGGTCTCCTTACGAAAGAGAGGCCGCCGCACTTGGGATTCGGACCCAACACGAAATGTGAAACGGACCCGGACCCAACACGAAACGGACCCGGACCCAACACGAAACGCTCAAAACACAGGCGCGCTAAGCCCCTGTGCCACCAGTGCGATGACCACGTCGGCAGGACAGAGGGCAACTAATCACGTACACGACAATACTTTACCCCACTTGGCCAGGTCAATGTCGTTCATTGCTGGCAATAGACCTTTTCCAGTTATGCATGCCCATATCTACGTAGCAATGTTAGCAATGCTTGGCCGCTTGCAACTTACCCAGCATGCTTCTTATCTTGTTCTCAGCACAATGATATTATATATATATATATATATATATATATATATATATATATATATATATATATATATATATATATTGATAGATATATAAATAAATAAATGTATATACGTACACGCATACATTTTGATCACATCTTTATGGTGCGAGGCTCTGCTGACCTAACAGTGCTGGCCCACCATGCTCGGTCGACAGATTCGTCGGTTATCGCCCGCTGCTCGCATTGGCCGTGGATCGCCATGCAGCGTTCTTAAAAGACATCTCTATTTACAATCGAAATGCTAGAGAAACGTGTTCGGTGAAAACACATGGAAACACAAAACAAACACATGAAAACACAAAACAAAATACATAAAACCCTGAAGTCATTCGGAAGTCTGTGATCCTGAGGAAGGCATGGGCGTGTCAAAAACAGTTATGTGTGCTTTCTATACGGCATGGTTCAAAGCAGTAAAAAAGGGATGATTAACCAAGCGTTTTTTGCTTTAAGGCTGCTTGTGGTTTTCAAAGAGTGGCGATGCTTTATTATAGTGTAGAGCCGGACGACCAAAATTACTCTGCAAGCTTCTTTGCAACAGCGTGCGGGACCTTTACATAATTTTGCATGGTGGGTGCCGCCACTTAAGCCAAATTTTAGGGGTGCCGCCACTTAAGCCAAATCGCAGCCGAGAAGTCTGGAGGTGTGATTTTTCTCGAGCCTGTGCTGTGTTGGACGTTTTATGTACAATACCGCTTTTTTATTAACTCGTGTATTTCACTGTCTACGTTCGCAAACCTCTTAAGCACTGTGCAACGCTTTAGGTGCAATATTTATATATCCCGTAGCGAAACACTTTTCTGCTGGTGGCTAACATACAATATACAATCAAAAGTATGCAGGCACTTCAATGCAATGATGGCTCTTATGGACTGGTGGCCACTACCCACAGCCGGGAAGTTAGCCCAGAATATTGTATGGAAATGAACGATAGTTGTCGACCTATTTTGATTTGGAATAAAATCCCGCAGCAAAAAATATACATATGTCCCTTCTCCCCTCACTCCCATTCGAACGGTTAGGGGCACATGTTATGTAACTCAGACATCACTTAAAGGGTGCATCCCATTTTTTGTACTTTTCATTTATTGTTACACCAACCGCGTACGACTTGATCAATGATGCTATTTTGTTCGAAATCCGTCTGAAAGGCTCGGGGCTTCTACTGGAGGTGCGGGAGGGAATCTCATTTGACTGCCTGCTCACCACTATGAAAGTAATACATTTCATTTGCCATGTTTTTTAACGTGTGTGTCCTGTACTGTTTGCAGCGCACCAGTGTGTCAACCTGCATATGTAATAAATGCTTGAAGCAGTAGACGAAAGGCTATGGGAGCGTGAAGTTACTATCCCGCGAATTCAACGAAACGTTACACTATGACTTTGATTTCTCCCTCATGGCCTTAACCACGGCGGGTCTTTTCGAGGCACACTTTGACTTTGGGAGTGGGAGTATCACATAACCCATGCGACGCACTGGCCCAAACTTCAACAAGCGCGCTTCTCGGCAACAGCCTCTTGTCAAGCACAAACGTCTTGTCTTCACACCAGTAGAGGTGCGCACGGTATTTGTCATGACGGTGGTCGCGACTGCAGGGAAGAAAAGAGGTGCGGTTACAAGGCGTTGACGGCGTAATTTGGACTCGAAAATATTTAAAATTGTATGTTTTGACGGTGCTGCAGTGGCACTACCTGGTGCTGTTGATAGGCTTGCTAGTCCTGACGTCTCTCTAGAGTTCTTTTTTCTAATGTGCCCCAAAGTCGGGACACTCCCTTCAAAGCCGCATTCACACTTGCATGAAGCAGAGCGTGCCCGCGAAATGTTACTCACTTGCAGTGTCTTGCAGCACGCTGCATAGTATGCAGGCAATGATGTGTGTATTAACCGACAATATTTCGGGGTTCGAACACAGGCTTTGTTTAAAAAGCAGGTGTGTCATGTTAATATTCATGGGATAGCGATTGATGCTCTGGCTGTCAATAGCACTCAGTTTGCAATAAGCGTCCTTGATACATTTCCAAGTAGCCCAATTAGAACCATAACTACCGGAGCGCGTAGGCACCGCTGAATGTCTATGGTCTTGTGATGTGGATGTCATGTCCGTATCAAGCCATACCTCTCGATGCGAAAGGGCTGCAGGTATTGTTCGTAACGCGAGGTCAATTTACGAACACGATGTAAAAAGTAATACCGGTGATGCACATCACCCCATTCACCCATCTTTCTCCACATTCTAGGAAACAGTGTGTTCTCATTCGCCGCCTGCAACGGGCCGGACCCCTCGCACCAATCCGAGAGTCGGGTGGAGTGACCCTTCAAGTTTGACGCTCCCCGCAGGAGGCCTCCCCTTATACTGACCGAGCAAGTCCACACTTATCACCTCCAGCGACCAAAACCGTCTAGATCGGCATAAATCGTGTAACAGAACTTTTAAGCACTTCCGATTAAGACAGTTTAAAGTAAAACAGTCTTAATCAGAACATTCGCATTTAGTTTATTTCATTCCATTTTATTTCAATCACTTTTTCACTGATTGAAACAACTCGGCTCTCACGACGGCCTGCATGATTAACTGACAAGTTGTGTATGTGCGGGATTGCAACGGCTTGCGGTGCACCAGACTCTTTTGTCCTGCGCACCATGCCCTATTATGCACCATATTGCCCTATTGCACCTATTGCCCTATTATGCACCTATTATGGTACACCAGACTATTTTGTCTTGCGCACCATTCCCTATTTTGAAACGCACTCAAGCTGTTTCCTTCTGGCGCCATAGGTGATGATCATGCACATTTATCATAGTTGGGCATGGTGCAGATCAGATGCGCCGACAAGTACCTTGCTAATCCAGTGCGAGAGTTAAGCATTGCATGCATGTTGTCCGAATCCACTGAGCACCTTCGGCACTGTTTCATGTTATAAATGGTTTTTGTAAATAAATGTTTTCTAAATCTATAACTTGTGCAAGTGCCAATTGATCTCGGTGGGCAGCCTGATTCCAGTAGTCCGGCCGGTCCACGAAAATTTCCCGAGGGTATTATAGAATGGTCTGAGCGAGTGGCAAGTTGATGTGGCTTTTGCGACATCTGGATGCTGAAGGGTTGTATGGTGATCGAGGCAGTGTCTGACAGAGAGCAAAACATGTTGCAACGATGTTTTCGTTTTTCATTACCATTATCATCTTATTCCATCTGGAACAAACAGCATGTGCAAATCACAAAAGCGCGCATACACGTGGTGCTTAAGCAAGTGAAGTACCACACGTGCTTAAGCAAGTGAAGTACCACACACTAAAATCGAAACTCCAAATCCAGAAATGCCCTCCAGTGTCACGCCGCGAGTGAAAAAGCCCGAAGTAATTAACACAGCTGTTAGTTACATGCGTCATAATGTGATCACCCGGCAGCCAACACTTTCGAATTGTCTGGTTGAAAAGGCGCGCAGTGGAACAAAAACCCACCTGGGCAATGCTAAGCATGATTTATCTGGACCCCTAACAGATCCTCGTACGTCACGGGTGTAGCGAGGAAGTGACGATGACGACACGTTGTAGTTGGGTCGTCATTGTGGCCGGTAGTTATTGTTCTTCCAGTGCTCTTGGTTGCAACAGACGACTCTCAGTGTATGTCGCAGAGGGAGCAGCGCCCTTGTTTCCCGGCAACAGCGCCGTATGGCACTCTTGGTCGGGATGTTGGGCGGATGACGACGTCAGTTTTTGCGCGCGAGGTAACAGCGGTGTGCGCGCGAGAATGGGCACGCACGCGCGCGTGTGCGGGTGAGCGTGATGCGTGCGTTGAAGTTGATGTGCACTGACGGCAACGATCAAGATCATGTTATCTCCTGATCGTGACGTGAGAGGGCCAACGCACGTGCGCACTCGACAGATTAGTGTCCAAGCGCAGTGAACACACCGTCTTTGCGCGAGACAAATCATTACACTATAGTAGAACGAATGGTAGTTGAAAAGTGCACATAAATCTGCACTGAAACAGATATCGTGTCCAGTATGACGTTTATAATTCCGCCACGCATTGTACACATGCAAACTGCACGTGAACACATCAGCCCAGTCCTGCGGCCATGTCTACATATGGACTTAAACCCAACGTGAACTTTGCGTGCCTCGTCACTTTCTGCTTTTCGCTGGCAAAATAGCGTGAGAGAAAGCTAAGCCATAATGCTAATGACGTTTTGTTGCCAATGCATTTTTTAGTTGTCTTTAAGTATGCAAACTGGCCCACCAGACAAATTTCAAGCACCGCTGTAAGACGTGCACCTGGACAAAATAAGGCTCTGGGGCCAGGCTTGCTCATTGGCTAAGCGGCACTAAAGGCCCTTAAATGCATATGAACAAGTTAATTCCCTGCCCTTTCATATGCCGACACAAATAATGGCTGGACTGAGTTCAGCGATTGCATCAGCCAGCTCCGAACATGGATTTACGCATCATGTGCAGTTGCATCGCCGACTTACTGCCACGCCGGTCATTACGAGTGGGGACGAAGGCCTAGCGAGACTTCGTTTCAGCTAACCGGGAGTTGCGTTTCCGCGATATCTCGGGCCGGGCAGGTCCGCTCTGGACGAGTTTATATATTGCTAGAAATAGTACAAGTAGAAGAATATGCGTTGCATAGCATTACACACAAGCAGCAGAATAACAGGTAGGATTTCACCCCCGAGTGCACTTTGTAGCAGCTGCGAGGTTTTGACAGACGTTGAAAGGCTTTTAAAGACATTTGCAGTTTCTTGCAATATCGCAGTATCATAATCGTACCACCCTCGCAATTCGTTTAATATAATATACGTGTAACTTACCAATTACGAGAAAGCCGACAAGGATGGATCTAAACCAGGTCCAGATCTCGAAGATCAGATGTCACAACACCATGAGATGAACACCTTCTGTCGGACGAGGAAAAGGCAATCGAACTGTCAAAAGTGAGTCCATATTCCGCGCCGCGTCCTAACCAGCTCTGAATCCCTTCCACAAGAACTCCGTCTATATCCCGCGCCGCGTCCTAACCAGCTCTGAATCTCTTCCACAAGAACTCAAATTTATTTACCACAAAAGGATGCATGCAGTTTTTCCAATTTGTTTAGTCCATTGCGTGCGAGGGATACCATTCTGATATAATTGTATATACAAGTGCAAACAATTGTATATACAAGTGCAAGCAATTATGTATACAAGTGTAAAAAATTGTATATACAGGTGCAAACAATTGTATATACAAGTGTATATATTTGCATACAAGTATATATAATTGTATAAAGTGCATGCTATTGTATAAAAGTATATACAAGCATATACAATGGCATATATGCATAATTGTATATACAAGTGATCGACGAACTGACGACTATATGAGGGATTTTGTATGAACAATCTCTTATGGTAACGACACTACTAAGTCGAAATACCGGAACCTCGAACGATGCATCAAGAAGCTTGCTCATGCGGAATCAGAGGCGTTTTAAATCAAACATGAATATATATATATATATATATATATATATATATATATGTTTAGTGTTCATTATATCTTGTTTTTGTTGTGCGCAATGCTTGCCATTTTACTAGAGGCAAAAACTATTATTCAATTTATAACACTACTATGCCAACGCGTGTGTATGTACATAACATTTTTCGAGCTATCACTCAGTGAGCGCATGCATCTGATGGCCGAGCACTTGCTATACCCCAGAACCGCCGCGTGTCCACGGGCCTCACGTGTGTTCGTCACGGATCATTAGCCCACACAAAAACCGAATCCGCTAGAACTGCTGTGCTTAGTTTTGAGCCGGCCGCTAAAATGACTGAGAGAACGTGCTGATCCTCCGCCGGTGGACACCCGCAGGTCACGGAAAGCCCAGCCGGCACGGGCGCCTTAACTCCTATCTGCTGGACCACAGGGTGGAAAACCCCAGTGGGACCGCATCCCCCTCTGCAGCGTACTGCAGTTGTCTGAACCAACATGCTGTTAAACGACCGCCAGACTCAGCTCCTAAAAGATCTCAGAAAGACCTCGGAAAGACTTCAGACAGACAGACCTCGTGACCTCGACAGACGGCCGGGTGCGACATCTCTTTGGCCGGCTGACGGCAGCCCGTTTTACACTATCGACGATCTTATGCCACACTCGGCTCCGGACGACTCCCGGCTGCGGCTCCGGACGACTCCCGGCTGCGGCTCCGGACGACTCCCGGCTGCGGCTCCGGACGACTCCCGGCTGCGGTTCCGTGCAACAGAGCTCACTTGCAGAGCAGCAGCAATTAGTGCCTGGCGGACGATGGCGGCATCAGTCGCCCTTCTGCGCGTTTGTGCAGTTTGTGTAACTTCCGTGTTGATAATGAATACATCGCGCCGTTGCTGATATATCATCTGCCAACCAAATATGTGAAGGGTTTTTTGGCGTAGAATACCAAACATGACTTACATTGCGGACAATTCACTTTCAATTTTGCTGCCTTATTAGCTGAAAAAGATTCGTAGATATTAGACTAAAGTTTAACTCAATTTTTTTCTTAGTCGGCTCAGGACCGGCTCACATATTCTGGGATCCGATTCAGGTCACGACTCGAAG
>NW_023596921.1:44290570-44313070 GCF_011947565.3 Pollicipes pollicipes | reverse complement strand
GGAGCATCTTCCTCCGGTAGGCGATTCCACGACCATAAACCATGACCAAGCCGTCCATAATCCGCATCGCATGGCCAGGCGGTTCTATGCGTTTCGGGGCGTTCTACCGCCGCAACGGGCCGACCCGCCGTTGCGCGCACGGCGATCGGAACGATCCCCCACCTGCTGAGGCTGTTGTGGGGAAGGGATGTTGTAAACAAGCCGATTATGTTTCGCCCCACACGTTCCAGTGTAAGGGTCAGACGCTTCGGAATGCTGCGTGACTTGATTAGACTAGGGACGAGCCCCAAGCCTTCCCACAGAATACTGGTACCAGCCAGGCCATAGTCCCTCAGTGGCTACTGTCCAACCGATTCAAGAATTTGGCCTTGCGGTGTCATGCCATTTCCCGACCTCAAGCGTCAGTTCTGTTTCAAAAGATTTGTGATTTCGGCATACTTACGAAGCTATCATTCAGCGGCATGCTCCGATTGTTTCATGCGCTAAAAACACATCTAATGTTATCCAGAATTATTCCGCCAATATATCTGGCCCTTGGCCATATCCAGACCCGGTGTGTAACTCACCCATCAGCCCGTCATGGGTGGCCTAATCGACCCAAACCGACCTATCGTCGCGTCCTGCGGTGCGGTCCACTAATCCTTCGAGTTGTATTTTTACCGACACACCTGTTGACCAGTACCTCTCAGTGGCAGGTGCCACGGGATGGGGCCTCCTGAGCTCAGCGAAATTTCACTCCAGGACGCGTCTGGAACAACATTCCGAGGTGGAAAACTTTTCAAGAGCACCTCTGGTTGAGAGAAAGCAGTCTCAGGGCCGGCTTCGTGTTTGTCACTCCTCTTGTCTTTTCTATTGCACCAGCGAGCCGTTTCAGCTAAAGCGATTATGTCTTGTGACTTTTCCGACGCATTAGTTTGACATGTAGACACGAAGTGTGGCACTTCGCATGGTCCGAGGCGCCTTCAGGCATGATAGAATGGTGGCATGGCACCATAAATCGCGTTGTCTTTGAGGAATGCATTAGCAAATTGGTTCCCACAGCTAAAAATGGGATGGGTGACGGAAATCAACTCGCATTTCAACGAGCATATACAAAAACAGCTATTTATGGCGTTTATTGAATATTTTGCGGTGTCGTATGCTGACTACAGGCTTTGCAAGAAGAAGAATGTCATGATGGATTGACGCTGGTTCTGCGCTGAGACCAACCCATGTTTAACACATATTAGCTGTTGGCCCTCTGGTGGCCACGCATTCGGAAACGAAAACATAAGCAAGGCGCGGGTAGGCAGAGGGCTTGACGGAGACGTTCCTGGAAAATATGTTGGGGTGGGATGGGGAGAGGGACAATTCCCATATTTTGACAGGGCAGCGCCAAACAAGTCGTCTGTCGCTTTGACATCCTAGCAGAGTTAAGGTATGGCAGAAATGGGTTCTTGTAGTCCCAGGACTGATACAGGTAGAGAAACGCTTGAGAAAGTGACGGTCGGGATTGGTACGCATTTCTATTCCGCACCGAGTAGACGTTTTCCCTACGAACCTTGCTTATAACTCATCTGTCTGTGTTCGCGATTTTATCGAAGACGAATGTCGTGAGAAAATTTAAAGAACCGAATACTATAACTCACGTCAGAACGCTCTTACTAATTAACAGAACGACTACAGAAAGGAACAGAGCGTTAACGAAACGTTCATGCCAAACGCTTTATGAATTTCTTGCCTCCCACTATTTTAAGGTTCTGCAGCCACCATCGATTCAAAAATTGCTTGCACATGTGTCTCTGGATATACCGTATTCAGAACTTCGAAATTTACCAGAACGTGAGATATTTTGATGGTTTGTGCAGAAGACATAAAATGGTCAGCTTGCATCCAAGTTCGCCTCGCTGGGTGTGCTTTTGACGACCCTCAAAACTATTGTTCAAGCCAAGACGTTGGCTCCGACCAGGGGTATTCGCTTTAGAACTTGTCTGTTAAAATCGGTCCATTAGTTTCTGCATATCAGTGGTCCGAACCGGCCTCCGCAAATATTTCCGAGAAATTCGCCGCATAACATTGGGGGTAGACTGCTCCACTTTTTGCATGGCTCCAAACGAGGGTATCATTTCCGGTGTTGTCCCTCAATCGCCGACGGAATTTTCCTTCCTGCCGAACAATTGTGAGGAACTGTCGTGCTTGCGGCGACGTTGGTCCCATAGGTCGACAGATGAGCAGCCGTGGACTGCGTTGGTGCATCAGCGGTCCAAATCGGTCACGCGGTCAGTGGCGCAGCTGATCCATTCACATTCCGAGGGAGATCCGACAACAGCCCATGGCGTTTCAGGGCCAAAACCGCTCCACCACGACTACTACTACTACTACTATTTAGACTCTTGCGCAACTGGTCTGAATCGTTGCACGCCCCTTCCGTGAGTCATTGGCCAAAGTTTGGCGTTCCGCCGGGTCCACTCGTGACGCGTTAGGTGCGCCCGCCCCTGAGGCTGTTGCAAAACCGCCTGCAGACCACTCTGTTTCGCAACACCCGCCAGCGCCGAGCGGCCGGTTCCGGCGAGCGTAAGGCTCTCGTATGGAGATGACCAAGCGGTAATCTCGGGTCAGTGGGACTCCCGACTGACGTGACCCGCCCAGCGTCGCGTGAATTTCCCGCTGTCTCGGAACCGGTCAGCGGTCGGGGGGTGACGCTGCAGTTTGCCGTGCATAGGGCTGACGGCGGCCTGGCTTGGCCACGGAGCAGTGTAGGTAAACACGCGACCACGCAGCTGGGGACCGGTGGATCGTGGTCAAAGGCGTGAGCTGACCGTGCCGCCCATCGCGGACGGGAAGGGGAGTCTAGGTGCTTGTGCCTGGTCTCCGCGCATTGGCCATTCGGCCGGTTGCCATGGTTAGATGAAAAATAGCCGCTTCCTACAGACCGATTAAGCGTTCGCCCGTTTTCATCAAACGGTACGCTGATATCATGCGATTTCAGTCAAACTTACGTCACCTGTGAAATCAAAATAAGGCAAACAAAATGCGCTCTGTCTGCCTCTTCCAACAAACGGACTGAATCTCAATCAGAGACCTGCAGAGTGAATGAATCGTAAAATCGATGTTGGAATCGCGTGAACTGTGGATTCTGTATGCTTACGCCTTCTATTTCCGGTAATTTATTCGGCCGAACGGTCAATGTGCGATAGTGTTAACACCCATCCTTAACCTGCCGAGCAGAAATATACATTTTCGATGAACGCACATTTTCTATCCAGGCCCGAGAAATATACCCTTGTGTGTGTGTGTGTTGTGTGTGTGTGTGTGTGTGTGTGTGTGTGTGTGTGTGCTGTGTGTGTGTGTGTGTGTGTGTGTGTGGTGTGTGTGTGTGTGTGGTGTGTGTGTGTGTGTGTGTGTGTGTGTGTGTGTGTGTGTGTGTGTGTGTAGATTTTCTAACAGGAACAGGATCCAGCTTGGTGCATGCGTTCTGAAATAACTTCGCATGTAAGAAAAACATTTTTATTCAGATCGAAATACGTTTGTCTAACGGCTAGAATGTTTTGTGTATTTAGTTCTGACCTATGCGTACACGCCTTTTTAGCAAGCTGGCGTATACAATTTAAGAGTACTTGAAAACCGTAATTTCTCGTGGTTTTGAAAACAATAAGATGCAAATTGAACGCCAGCCATTTAGTAACTTTGCTGCGGCAGAAAATGAATGGTGGTTTGCCGGTCGTCGCTGGTAAGGAGGTACCTCCTGTTGGCTGGTGTTTGGTGACCGGTGTTGATTGGCCAAACGCATGAATTTTACACAGTTGTATTTTCGTCATCTGACTCCAGCATGAACCAAATCACGAACGTTTCAAATAGCAATGCACGATAACTGCTAATTAAAGTCGCACAGCCCAGGAGGGGAGAGGTCAGCTTGAGGGCAAAATTTTTTTCATGTGTCATTGCATTTAGTTAAGGTTTCCACGTTGTTCAAAAACTGAGCACCTATAAAAAACGAGAACAAAATATGAGGATTACGAACTCAGAGAGAAAACACAAATGCCTGTGAAAGCAACGTCGCTGGTCTTGTCCGTTTCAGTTGTTTCCATTTTACACGATATGTCCATTGTAACTCGCAAAGATGGGCATTCAACGATATGGTGCTAAAACATGGCTCCATGTCTTTTCATGTCCTGGACAATTTTACATGAATGAGGACGTGTTCCAATCAGAGAATGATGAGCTAACAGAGTGGTATGCGGTATTTTCCTCATAGCTGTGTCGGCATTTCCGTGGAAGTGTTCCCATTCAGGCACGCTGATCATTGGTCGGCTGTAGTGTCCGCTGGCAGCACACCGACATCACGTGACAAATCGGTGCTGATCGGCGGTTTAAACCGGCAAACTAGCGCGCTTTACGATAGGGCGGGATAGAGGACTCAGAGGCTGGGCGGGATAACGCATACTTCGCGTTACGTGCACGCCCGCCTACACATCGTCTAAAAGCGCAATCAAGGGAAACCCCGGGGTCCCGGGACCTCTTATTTGGAACTTTGCATGGGTCGCTCGGCCTCTTGGTCTTGGCTTCAAGAACATCAACACTACTGGGACCCCATAAAAGTCAGACCACCCACGTACCTTTGGCCGGAAGGGATAGGTTTAAAAAAAACTTACTTTCACTCGAGAACGCGGGTTCCAAAACACTTACTTCTGGTCGAGGAGAGCAGCTTCTAAAATACTTACCTTCGGTCGAGATGGTCAGGTTCTGAAACTGCGGATGTAACGCACCTCCGACGCATACACAGTCGCATGTTTTGCGTGTGAGCAGAAAATCGCTCAGAACTGACAGATCGCTTTCAGATCCTGACAGAATCGATGGATCTTATCGTAACTACTTTGAATTGTACATTGTTTTTAACATCCCGGATATGGACGTGCTTTCCTGCAACGCAAACGCATGTGTTATTCGCGCGCGACGGGTGGACAGCTCACCCCGCATAAACCTAAGGTAATTATCCTGCGTGGAGCAACCCACGCAAGAAACACGAAGACGTGATATGCAACGTCGTTAAAGCACCCATTCTAGCGAACACGCACTTTCGCTCAGAGGAGCTCGCCGGTAGAGCGACAGAGCCGCCTCTCAACGAGCCCACCGCTGTGACATCAGTTCACACGCGTTACAAGTCGATTGTTATCACCCCGCCGGACACGCCGACCGTATCGCTTCCGGCCGGCTCCACCAGCGACCTGAGTCACCCCGGCCGCTCCCCAAACACCGAGGGGGCGCGTCGCCGCGCGGCATTCGTGGCGCGCGGGCCGGAAGCCCCCGCCGACGCTCCGGCCGGGCCAGCGCCGCGACGGTCACAGTAAACATGCCCGTCGTGACGGTCACTGTAAACATGCCCGCCTCGGCCGGCACTCGGTTGGCTGGCAGCGCCGGCGGAGCGCCTGGGCGTGCGTGTGCGCGACCTGTGCTGAAGCTGCGGACGGCGCTCTACTGCCTCAGCAGCCGGCGAGCGCCGCAGCTTGAGCGGGGCGTCGAACGGACCCTGCACCCTTTCAGCCGAACGCTTAGTCGCTAAAGCACACCGTTATCAGTTCGGGCTGTCTGTGTTGCTCGGCAGAAGCAAGGCATCACTGCAGGGTTGACGAAACCCAGCGCAGATGTGACTTAGAGGGTCCTTCTGTTTACAGCTTTCTCTCCAACCGGCTGACCCGGCCTGCTGGCCAAACGCGTTCCTCACATTCAGCCGCAAGGGGGCACACTGTCCGTCGTCGATTTTCGGCGCAGTCGCCTTGCGGTTGAATTGTGCATGCTTGTGCCCGAGGCTGCGGCGAGTGGCAGCCCGTACGCGAACCGCGCGGCGGCCAAAAGTATGCGGTGGCTAATCTGCGACCACGCTTGTGGTCGGTCGTGTGTGGCTGCCGGGTGTAATAGGACGGCGGTGACGAGGCAGGTTTTCTTTCGGTGCCAGGTGCACTGGTTGGCCTGGTTTGAACACGCGAGGTCCCCGCAGCGGTCCGGCCCGTGCAGCGACAGTCGCCCACGCATTGTCAGTGTAGACATAGGCGCACGGGGCCTCTGGTGCGCGGATAACATTCAGTTAGGGAGGTTTGGTAGTGCTGGAAAAGTGTGAGTGGAGTGGAGGGATCTGTACGACACGATGTTATTCATCGATCGCACGCTTTCACTGCGAGACGAGGGGATTTGCGATACGTGCATGCTTGTTCGGAGTACCCCAGGAGAGTATAGCTATGGTAAAGGGAAACAGCATTCCGTGGCGGTTGCTGGATGCTCCTGTGCAGTCGCCATGGGATAAAATGAGGATCGGTCAATTCCACCACAATGGTTTGCGGGACACCCGCACGGCAACTAACAGATGTGTTATTTTACACATGCATGTTGTATGCGTCTGATTACCATCATCACACCATCAATGGACCAAATGTGAGCAGCGTTGCTCATATGCGATTTAAGCTCTCCGTGTGTTCAATCCAAAGCCCTGATATACGCGCTCAACGTTGCGTGACATGCAACTGGTGGCCATCGCTCTAACCAGCGATGCAGTCTTCTAGGATGAGTGTGGTAACACGACGACTGTCCTTTCCTGGGTTTGTCCGACCGCTGGCATCTTCCATGTGCATTAGCTTGTGGGTTATCCACGAGTTCCCTGTCAGCATACTGTGGTGTTGAATACCCCGATTTGTCCGCGCGGGTCTGCCGGCGTTGGCCAGATAGTAATTATTGTGTTTGTTCGCTGGCATTTGACAAGATGCGTGCCTTATAGCTCGAAAGGGCGAAGGATTTTCATAAGATGAATTCATAAGCTGAATGCTGTTAGGTTTTGCTGCATGCCTCAGACGCTTTGAAATGATTTAGTTCAATGAAGATGAGGCCGCTAAATCGCTCGATTTCTGCGGGAACCACATTAGTATCTCCCGTTATGTTATGTGACATTTCTTTTGGCGTATCTAATCAGCCCCACAATCACGTTAAGATTGAGAAGGATCGATTTGCAGCGAAAATCGCACAGATAACTGAATTGCCTGAGTTGTCTGAATAGTCTTCGGCGTTGTCCGTTTGACAACTGTGCAGGTGAATCGCGTTGTCTCAGTGATCACCGAGGCTGGCTGCAGGCACTTTGTCAACAACAGAAGAGGGTTGTGTCATTTATCTGTAGACACATCGTCCCTGGAACGGTGGGAACAGACACGACGTCATAGACACAACGTCCCTGTAATTTTCACACTGTCACTAAACATCCAAGCAAGTAATGGCATCAGAGCGCCTGAAATATATGGTAGATGCGATAATTACTTACGCATTTCTAAATATACGACTCAGATGTTGATAGATTGGGGTGAAATAAGGCACTGGATACTGCTTTACAGGACAGTGCTGCTTAACGATTTTTGATGTCTTCACGTGAGCAGATGTGGTTGGATCAGCTTGGAGACTTGTAGCCATATTGCAGCACTACCCAGGCATACGCACAGAGGTGACTTCCATCTGGTACTGCACCAATGTGACGAGAACAAAAATAAGCCGATGCCACTGCGTCTTCTTTATCCTGAATCATTTTCGGTCTCGCATAAGTCACGTCAGGCTTAAGCTATAGGTCAGGCGAAGCATTCACCTGGAGACCTGAAGGGATAATGCCGACCAAAATTTAGCTGCTATCGCGAAGTCAATAGAACAGGGGTGGTTGAATGTAAGCGTCCTTAGATTGAGACTTAAAATGAGAACATCCTTTGTGATTATGATTTTTAGTGAAAGTTGGTGTGGCTGATCCCACATGCTCCACATTTCGTGGCACGTGTGTGTTCATGTGTTCCCAGGATTACATGAAAAAAACTCACAAGCCCGCGATCCCTGGTCAGAGAATTGCACTGGTGATTGACGATCCAAGCTGAGGTGTTGACTGGTCTTGTATGACTGCCAATTATTGGTTTTTGGCATCAGTAGCTACAGCAAAAACTGCTCGTCATTTATCGTTTGAATCGCGTTTCCCGGTATACCCAAGCCCCTCGGATTACTTCACCGCACTGCCGTTCCCTCCCCCCCCCCCCGCCCTGTCCCCGTACCCTTGCGGCTCGGGTGGCGACTGGCGGGGCCCGTCGTCAGGGGGGGGGGGACGCTGGCGCCATGGTCACGGTCAGGTTGGAGTACTGACCGCTGGGAAACCCGCCCGCACCAGCCTGTGATAAAAGTGCCGCCGGCCGCCGATCGCCAGCAGTGCTCCGCCGGGCGCCGTGCTGGAGGGTCAGAGCTGAGCGTCTTCAGTTCCCGAGAGAGACGACCAGCAGTCATGAAGAACGGAGTGCTGTGCATGGTAAGTAAAGTGCCTTACAAGGCCTTTTGAGGGCCGGTGTGCGGCGTGCTGATACATACCGCGTGAATGTGGGAAGGAATGTCTCATTTTTCCGCGCTTTACTACGTCGAGCGATCAAGTTCTGGGTAGAAGGCGTTCGAAGTCAATCAGTTTGCCGCATGAATGGCTGGATGCAGGCCTTCAGGCATCATGGTGTTGTTTGCACTTCGATCGGGGTACTTATGCTGTTGCATACATTGCTACTGTTCGCGGGATCTGATGTCTAAACTCCACACGAGAGATGCAATGTGATTTTTGTGTGATGCGCTCGTGGACAGCTGTATTAGTGTTTCAAATAATGCATAGATCAGGGTTTTGAAGGCGTAGGTCGTGCATGAGTGCAAAAGCGACCCATTTGGCATGCAATCTCTGAACAATGTGGTGATTTTCGTTCCCAAGTAAGGACCACAAAACTGTACGAAAGCTTGCTTCCTGAATGCTTCGCAGCATTCTACAGTATTGTAGAGTTCAGGATGACTGGCAGACTGAAACATTGCAGCGTTTAAGGTTTTGATGTGTTCCAAGCAACTGCAATAGTCCATCTTGCGAACAGCACAAACATTGGAATCCTGCAGACCGGTTTTGCGTGCCGCACGCAAATATTGGTGTGCTGCACGCAGGTTTTTCGTGTTGTTCGCCGCGCATGCTTTCGACGAATAACGTTCGGCTGTGACGTAATGACCCGTCCCGCACCGCTCCCTCCCAGCTCCTTGGACTACAAGTTGCTAATGACAGCAACATCAAGATCCGCCCGTCGGTGTCATGTAAGGTGGTGCAAAGCCATGTTAAAAGTATAATGTGTGCGGTACCGAACGCCAATACCCGCCACTTTTTGAACACTTAGCTCTTTATCACTGGCAAAGCCGTCTCTGAATGAGCAAATATGTGACCAATCAGCGTCTTTCGTTTTCATTCAATTGTTCTTCAGCTGAAATTGGTAGATCACCCGTGTGATGTACGTTGTTTTCTTTGGTGCGTGTTCTTTGACTTCAGTGAAGCGCATTCATTGCCTTACGTTTGTTTCCTCACAAATATTGAACTGGTATTATGAGTTCAGACTTCTTGTGCTGAGTTATCGACCTGCAATATGCTAGGAGAAACTGGCTAAACAATGTTAAACAATGCAAGCATTGGTTGTATTGACTACTCGTGGATGTAACCAATGCTTGCTCTATAACTTCGGTTAACCAGTACCGCCTGGAACACTAAACGATGAAAACTCAGCATGAAGCCTCTGAACTCATAATGCCAAGAAAACAGGAGCTAAGGACCTTTCTTGTTATATCAAGCACAATTGTAGTTGCACAGACTATGGCTTGTTTAACCGTGGCGAGATTTCCTTGCACTTGGTAGAAAAACAAAATACAGCACTTGGCTGCCCTGCGCCCTCGAGACTCCACATAGTATGCTTCAGCTTTGGCACGCTTGCTATGAGTTAACAACGTGACGTGAAATGACGACGAATTGAACGTCTCGAACTCCCAATTACGTGATTCATCGTTATCTTCTGACCAAGATGAGGATCCTGGTGCCCTGCTCATGCACCGTTCCACAAATCCTTTCCACGAATCCGCATCGTCCCAACCGAGCCCGGTTTGCGCTGTGATGTGCTCGTTTTGTGGCGTATTTTTAGGCTGAGGAGCTCGACAGCTTGCATGTCAGGTTTTCTGACCACCTTCCCCTTCCCCGTGCAGTCTGCCTCAAAGCTGACGGCTCGACACCACGCCAGGATCACTGTCCCACGTTCGCCGGATGTGCTTCCCTCGCTAATGAAAAGCGTTAATGGATCGGCGCGGCATCTCACATCACAAAGGCATCAAAGTCATTTGAACCACATGAAGGATGATCTGTGACCAATCCAGCTCGACACATCTGGCTTCTGGGATTTCCGCAGCTTTTACCGTTGTGAAGGATCCCATATCGAAGGCATTCAGATCTCGATTTGTGGGCCGCGTGTGGTGTTGCATTGGTGGAGCCTTCCAGTGTTGTGCGTTTTTACGTCTGCTTTTTCTTATGCTCACTATTTGATGGGACAACAGAACGGCATGCTCCTGCCGGCGTTCGTGAATCCAAATCGGCTGTTAGCATCGTTGGGGCGCAGTCTTAACCAGGGTGTTAAAACCCCCCGGAGTAAAAGGTTCAGTGGAGACCGATAGGTCTTTGCTCAGACCCAAAGAAGACCGAAACCAACGAGAAATTCAGTTTAGCCATGAATGGGAAATTAAGGTTACAAAAAAGAGTTAAAATTGATAGATCAAAATTGTCTGTAGAAAGTGTCACCTTCGACAAAATTATTGGGCTTCGGCACGCTAATCTTTACCTTCTTGTCACCGCGATATTTTCCTGTTCTCCTCGAGGCTCATAACACGGTGTCACCACAACGCCTCTTTGCTCGGCCACCCATACTTGCACAAGGCCTTATTTGTTGCTGACAAGACCCCTAAGTTAGCTTTCCTCCGAGAAGTTTAAGACGTTTTGCGAGATACGCACGTGCAAAAACCGTCGCGTCTCAAGACGGGCAGCGGGGCAGCTTAGCGTCTTACTGCGGCTCGGGATCCAAACCAGCTGCAGCGTCGTGCCCGCAAACGCCATTGTTTTCCTCTCGCGTCCCACTGCGGGCTATGGCGGGCGAGAGAGCGTGGCGGCCTCGGTCGCCCGAGCACCGGCCATTGTGTCGGCGGCCGCGGCGACATCCCCAGGAAGCGGCCGCCGCCTGTCGCCGCCGGTGACCCGTCCGCTTCGCCTCGTTACCCTCGCCGCCGCAGACGTGCCGCCGCCGGCGGTGCGTGCCTGTGGTCTGTCGCCGTCCCGACCGGACACGCTCTGAAGTGTCGACTCGGGTGGTAACCCCGTGCCCACTGTGAGGCGGCCTGTTAGCGCAGCCAGGCGACTGCGGATGCGCCGACTGCAGAGCCGTGGTGATTACGCCACTCGGTGCAAACGGTCGCTTGGACCCGTCTCTGTGCTCATGGACTGGTGGTTAACAAATCCCGGCTGACACGTTACCGACTGCATGCCATTCCGAGCTCGCGCCACTTAATCAGCGGGCTGCGGGATCTGACCTTGCCCCTGAAAGTCAAGACGCAGCGGCAGTCGCCTCGGGGCGTCACTTACCAGTCACGAACCCGCTGGTGCCGGGTTCCACGGCCAGCTGGACCAGTTCGGCCGGTCCAGTGGACCACTTGGGCCGATCCCCGCCCACGTTTGTGGCGCGGCGTGGCGTGGTATCTCCGCCATCTGCCGGGCACCGCCTCTAAGATTCTATTAGCCCCCACCAAAAGGCACGACTGCCTCGCTTCAGAGTTGTATAATCGGCTCGTGCTCCCGGTGCGGTGTTGGGCGACCGCGAGCCACGCCCATCACCCGCTGTGCACCAGAGCACGCTGCATGTGCACGAGAGCTGTCTAGAGGTCTACGTGCACGGACGCGATCCGTGTTTCCGATAAGGCAACAATCGTCCGTCCGGTAGGCAGTGCGGGGCAGCGGCTCGGCGCGAAAGCGCGCAAGCCCGGCTTGGGTGGTAGGTGTCATATGGTGACGTCACTGGCCTCGTCAGCGGCTTTGAACGTTGCCCATGACATGAGCTTTCTTAGAACAATGTAGTCACTAGCGACTGGTATATGACTAAGTAGCTGATGGCAAGCGCTTCGCGATTCCAGCACACGATAGCATGCCAACCGCTAGAAACGCACGACGACATATCAAACGCTAAATAGGCACGACATGGTGGCAAACACGTGTCGCCGCCGCCCAAATGACCCGGTGATCCGGTGTTCTCCTTTCAGGTCGTGCTGACGGTGCTGGCGGCGCAGCGGGCGACGGCGGCCCGGCCCGATGTCCAAACCTGCCAATGCCGCCTTCGGCACGATCTGTACCAGAGCGGCAAGCTGGTGGGCGGCTCATGCTACGCGATCGGCGTCGGCCGCTGCCAGTCGTTCACCATCGAGCCGCTTCAGTTCTCGAGCGGTTTCTCCAACAGCCCGACGAGCCGCCCGGCCACGTTCAGCTCCCAGCAGCGCTTCCCGAGCCGGTTCAGCCAGCAGCGACGCCGCCCGACCACCCGCCGCCCGCTCGTCCACCGGCGCCGCTTCAGGCCCCGGTTCGAGCCGGTGATGAACGTCTCTCCGGATCGGAGGTTCCAGGCTGCGCTGGCCACGCGGCGCCAGCTGCAGGAGCAGCGCGCCTTGGAGGGGCGTATCCTGCGCACTGGCGTCGGCCGGGTGCGGCCCGGCACGCCGTCGGCGGCGCTGGCCTCCGAGAAGCGCGCCGATGCTAAGTCGCTGGCGCTCGGGCAGCAGGCGCTGGCGCAGATCCTCTTCCTGCAGAACCTGGTCGGCGGCGGCCGTCGCCGATGATTTAACGCAGGTCAGCATGGGCGCCCTTGGATTTGATGTAGCGAAGTGTCGAAGCTGTTCGCGTCCGTAACTGTATAATTCCGTAAAAGGACCAAGTAAAGGCTTACAAAAGGGCTTAGCACTTCCGCAAACGACTAGCAACATCTCCTGCCGAGTTTGCTCAGTTCATGAGAGAAAAAATCCTTCGGTGATGGGAACACCACGCTCCGCGCCGGTGACTAGGTAGCAACCTTGGATGACCGGCTGCGTCTTGCGCCGTCTGTAGTTGCGCAGAGACTGTGTTACTGTGGTGCAGCGACAGGGTCAGCCAACCCTCTCCCCCGTCATCCCTCGGCCTTCCGCCATCTGTTGCTTCCCGCCGGCTACCATCCCTTACTACCTGCTTGTCTGCTGCCTGAAGGTCCGCGTGATAAATGTGGGTCGGTGGTCCGAGGCTCAGACTGGGGATCCAGAGGATGTCAGAGCCAGGGATCCAGAACGTTTCCTGGTGTTCGATGTCTGCTGGTCTGGGATAAACGTAGCCTTACGCTGCGACATTCACTAGAACTCCTGGCGTCTGATCCTGACAACAGATTGCCAGTCGTGTGTGACAGGGATTAAGATGCTTCGTATACCGTTATTGGGACGTCATGCACTTGCAGATAAGAACCCTGGTCCGGTTCCTGCCCCAAAGTGGCGCGCTAATCTTCGGTGACGAGGACGCGCGGCACTTCTCGGCTCACATCGCGGAGGCCGCTAAGCTAACCCACCGTCGCGGTCTGAGCCTCGCGGCGCCTGTGTGTGTCTGCGTGTGCTGGTCACCAGTAGCTTCTTCCGCCAACTTATAAGTTCTGTATTTTTCATTACGATCAACTGATGGCTGTTACAACCACTTCGACACCTCGAGATAAAGGTGTCGGAATATGGTCTTTCCATGATGAGTGGGAAAGTTGTTTTTTACTCTCCTCTCCCTTCAAGGGCGTGCAAGGCTTCCAGGCACCCAATTATGGTCTGTTGACGCCTGCCTCGGCACAGCTCCGCGTTCCATACCCGCTATCGGCTGCCAAGATCTGGGTTCCCAGCCTTCTTCCAATCCTTTACCTGTTGCGGACGGGGGAGCCGACGACCGGCCAACATCCGCCATCAAAGGGAGGGGATGGTGGTGATCCACCCCTGGCATGCCGAATTGCTGCCGGCCGTCCTGCCGTCCCGGGTTTTTCCTACCCCTGGTCTCCGTCGACGGCGTCTGCCCATTGCCACAGAGAGTTTCACTCCGCCTCAGCATTACGTCATCCAACCCACATACCTCCCCCCCCCCCCCCCGGATCGCTGCTCGATTCGGCCTGAGCCGCCAAACTGGCAACATCGCACCTCCCGTTGCGCGGCCGTGGCTGTGCTTAATTCGCCGCGGTGACGGAGATCTTTCCTCTCTCGGCAGGGTGACCGCAGGCGGGGGGCGGAACCACAGCGGAGTTCGCTGCGGACGAGCCCGCCTGGGATTTGGCTGAGACAGGCTGCACGCGCGGCGGCGGCTGGGGCGGCGGACTCGGCCCCCGCCGCGTCACGTGGGCGACACGGCATTGTTTTATATTCGGGTCCTGGTGAACGGCGGAGGGCGGTGTACTTCCCGGAAGCGCCCCCGCCGAGTCGTCTCGGCTGTTGTTGTGTTGTGTGACTGACATCTGCACGCACGGGGCTGTGCCGTGTCGCTGTTGCGCATGTTGTGTACATAGAGAGGGGTGAGGGCAGCGTTCAAATGACCCCCGCGCCCCGAGAACTCACGTCGCAGGGCTCGTTCAGCGCGCCGCTCTCAGCCCCACTCTCCTTCGGCTTGTCTGCATGTGACTGTGAAGGCTGTGTACCTGTTGTGCTGGAACGGTCCGTGCAGCCGCGGACAGACGGTCAAACGATGTGTCAGGTACGAAACCGCGGTACTGATGGCTCAGGTATTGCCGCGCGGCTCCAGCGCGTTTTGCGACGTCATTCCCTATTTCACGATCATTTGCGAGCGCTTTTCGCGTTGTTTTTAGACGCTGTGCGCGTTTCAAGGTACATGACTGCTTTAATGACGAAGCGTGGGCGGTGTGGTATGACTCCGCGTGTAAACTGTTGAACAAAGCGCGGCCATTGTCTGCGAGAAGGGGTCTGATATGGCATGTGAGTTGTTTGCGATGCCACTGTCTGTGCGATGCATCGCTCGCCGGCGCTTCGCGCGCGGTGCGACGTGCGCCGTCTCGTTCGCGGCCCGGCTGTGCTGTGACTCTTCCAAAGACATCGCGTGGTGGGAAATACACGGACGTCCGACAGTGCGGTTCTCAGCGGTGCGTGGGAAAGGTTGGAGCCGGGCGCGGCTGGAGGCCGGCCGGCGCTGCCGGCGAGAATCGACACTGCACCGGGGTACCGAGAATCGACCACTCACCCGGGGGACCGCAAGTCCCCTACCACTGCTCACCGGGGGACCCATCTCCCGCCTAACCACTCGCCGGGGGACCGCAGCTCCCGCCTACCACTCGCCGGGGGACCGCAGCTCCCGCCTACCACTCGCCGGGGGACCGCAGCTCCCGCTACCACTCGCCGGGGGACCGCAGCTCCCGCCTACCACTCGCCGGGGGACCGCAGCTCCCGCTACCACTCGCCGGGGGACCGCAGCTCCCGCCTACCACTCGCCGGGGGACCGCAGCTCCCCTACCACTCGCGGGGGACCGCAGCTCCCGCCTACCACTCGCCGGGGGACCGCAGCTCCCCACCGCTCACCGGGGACCGCAGCTCCGCCTACCACTCACCGGGACCGCAGCTCCTCTACCACTCACCGGGGGACCGCAGCTCCCGTCTACCACTCGCCGGGGACCGCAGCTCCCGCCTACCCAGGCATGACAGAGCTCGGACTCGGGTCCCGTATGCGCTGCAGACATGCAGCTGCGGGCAGTGACGCTTCCTCGCAATGGGTGGTCCGCGTCCGGCTGCCACTTTACTGGTCCATTCACTTCGGGATCATGTCCTTGAATTAGGACATGGTCCCCGCGAAGGCCGACATCCGCCTGACGGTCTCAGAACAAGCGGGCTGGGATGCGTCACTCATAGCTACTGAAACAAAGTCCTAACTAGTAAAAGTAAAACCCGAGGAAAAAGGTAACAGACTCTGTTGTCAACTGGACGGCCTTGAAACATCTGCGTCGATGTCTCTCGTGACGTCATGCATGCTTACAGATCACTGTCATCCACGCAATGGTGAATAACGTGAGACGGCCCTGTATCTGCCGTCATTGCATTCTTGCTGGCGTCTTTAGGCCTTCGTTGCTCATCGGCTGGGACTCGGACGTGGACTGGGACTCGGATGTGGACTGGGATTCGGGTATGGACTGGGACTTGGGTGTGGACTGTGACCCGGGCGTGTACTGGGACAGATGTGGACTGGAACTCGGACGTGGACTTGGACTCGGATGTGGACTGGAACTTGGGCGTGGACTGGGACCACCCGGGCGTGGACTGGAACGGATGTGGACTGGAACTTGGGCGTGGACCGGGACCACCCGGGCGTGGGCTGGGACGGATGTTTACTGGAACTTGGGCGTGGACTGAGACCACCCGGGAGTGGACTGGGACGGATGTGGACTGGGGCTCGGACGAGTCTTTGAACCGTCTGCAAAAGTCTCAGCTGGCTTGAAGAGCTGATGCGTTGTGGCGCGCCGCCAAGCCTCCCGCAGCGGTTTTTATGGAATGGTAGGTTACGTAAGGGCAGTTGTTGCCCTCCCGCTCATGTAAACCTCGATGCACAGGCTCGAAGGCGGCAGGATATGCGCGGCGAGAGGGACAAGTCGTCTTGGACCTTAACGTGAAGTTCATAAGTACCAGTTCAACTTTGCACGACATGTGATCTATATTGGAGGGGTTGGGGGCGGCAAAAGTGCAAGAAACGTCAGAAAAAGACTACGCCGGCTCAGCAGACGAAATGTCTGCTGGTGCTGGGCATGCACATGGAACGCAAGAAAATATGTCAGCCTCTGAAAGATCCGTCGGCAAAAATATAAAAGAGATCGTGGATCCCGAGGATCCATGGGTAATTTTTCAGAAACCGTCCAAGATTTCAGAAGGCTATTTGGCAAAGTTCCAGAAGCGATTAAAGACTGTGAGGTGCCTCGGCAAGATTTGTAAGAGCACCGGTGATCACAGCACCTTTCCCGTCAAAATTTATATGTATCTTGGATCCTGGAAGATCCAGGGCCCAGGACATGTCATCTTTGCGGAGGAAGATCGTGCAGAAAGTTATGTGTCGCCCGCTTAAGCAGATGATGCGGGTTTTTAACGCAGGTTTTTCTCGGTTCAGTTTTTACCAAAGCTGAAAGATCGGTCACAGATGGCCTGAATCCTGCGGTGCCTCCGCAATGGCGCAGTTGGATAAGGCGATTGTCCAAGGCAGGCTTCATTGGTTGGTGGGATGCCTTTGGTTCAGCTCTGACACGTGACAGAGTTTTCCTCGACCGGCTCCTGCGCGGGAGATGGTAGCAACAGGGGAATGTTCGCCCCGTCGCAGGATTCACGCTGCACCGACCAGCAACCGCGACGGCAGGACACGGGTGCGATCCGCCTTTTAATAGATCCTTCGCTCCGAGGACATGCCCCAGGGAGGCGGCCTTGCTTCATGCCACTGGAGCAGTCCTCTGATTTACAGGGCGGTGCGCGCTAGTGGTGCCATCTGGGCTGTCTGACGGGAAGCGTGTGGTCAAAACTGTCCCGCAAGGATGTCGAAAATATGAAACCTTCGCGGTGTGAGTAGAACGTGTGCTATTAACGTGCTTCCGACAAAAAAAAACCATCTCAGGCACCAGAAATATCACGAAAAAGTCCTGTGGTGCGCTGATTCGTTCCGAACCTAACTCATTACTGCCAAATGCCACTGAAGCCGATGACAGGCTGGATGCTATTTATAGAAAGACCACGATTTTGGCAGGCTACTGTAACTATGCAACCTAAACTCTGAAAACGAGACATTTCGCCCCATCTTGGACTAGTCCGTGTGCTATTTCAAGAAATTGTATAGGATGACGTGAAATGACTTGAAAAATTGCTAAATAAAGTGTTGACAAAGAATGGTGGACCTCCAAGGTATTCTTTGCTGAAGGTATATAACAAAGGCGATATACGTGAGCACTCAGCGGCAATTTTTTTTTTTTAAATCTCAGGCCACAGAATCTTAGGCCTTGGATTTTCTTTTATATGGGTCATGGTTCCAGAAGATCTTTTGTAAGCTCATTGCGTGCAAGGTGCGTACCAGAGCCACTGACAACTGAATCAGGTGTTAATATGACCATAATGCTATTTAGGACTCCACAAAATGGTTCGTGACGACGTAAGTCGCGTTTCTTTTGAAAAAGAGGCATGCAACGACTGCATGCAGGAGGCATGCGGTGATGCTGGGCGGAAACGGAATGCGGAGGATTTGGTGAATGTGAATTGATTCTGAAAGCTGCATGTCAAGTGGCAGATTCTGGCCGCTATTCAAACAATCATATTGTGTGTTTCCAATGTTGCGCGTGGCCATCGCATAAGGACCTGTCCCACGCAATAAAGAAAATGGAGAAATAAAGAAAAAACGCGTGTGAGGAATTATTCTGTGTAAAGAACTGATGTCGCTGCCGAAGACGTTTGACCCGGGCAAGTTGCGTGCTGTGCATGAATACCGATGCCACGAGTAGTGAAGAACAATGGGTAGCCTGTGGTTGTAAATGCAGCGTAAACCCTATTAGTCCGTTCTAAGTATTGACGAGCATTTTGCAGCCCGCACAATTTTTTTCATGCCGTTTAAGCACGAGACGCCACGCGCAACGGTTGAGCCTCTGGAACGGCCCAGTGTTGAGGTCTCCCCGAAAATGACGCGGCGACATGGTCTCAACCCGCCGCGTGCCACATGGACGTCCGTGGCAGTGCGGCGGCCGTATTAGGGCCATGACCAGCACGCATGCTGGAACCATCCAGCCTGTCCCAGCCGACCAGTACAGTCAACGCGACGGTGTGTTTTGACAAGTGGCGACCAGACTTTCACAAGGCAGCTGACCTGCCTGAAAACTGACCCTCTATTTAAGGGACCGTCTCAAAAGGACGTGCCAACAAAGACAGACTGCCCCTGGGCGCGTACATGGCCGCTCGGAGTAGCACATGCGTCATCAACCGACGAGGTAGCGTATGGTAGCAGCTCATGGTAGCATGGAGCCATGGTAGCATGGCGCATGGTAGCAGCGCATGGTAGCAGCGCATGGTAGCAACGCATGGTAGCATAACGCATGGTAGCAGCGCATGGTAGCAGGGCATGGTAGCAGCGCATGGTAGCTGCGCATGGTGCCAGCGCATGGTAGCATGGCGCATGGTAGCAGCGTATGGTGGCATGGCGCATGGTAGCAGCGCATGGTAGCATGGCGCCCTGGTAGCAGCGTATGGTGCCATTGGAAGCAGTTGCCCCGCAGCCGCACGCCGCTCGCAGCGCCACACCTGCAGATGTGTGGCAAACGGTCTCGTAGCGAAACCAGGCCACAGCGCTTCCGACCACACGCCACCGACCAAGTGTGGCATGAATCAAGATGTGTTCCCTGGTGGCGTTGCATTCTGTCTGGATCAAGGCGACTAAATCACCGAGACAGCCTGTACGGAGAACGCTTAGTCTGTTTATAAAGTAAGCAGCGGACATCGTGCACCGAAATGCGTGGCATTAGTCTAACTCCGTGCCACACCTCAGCGTTTGTCCTAACCTCCTTTGTTCGCCCTCACCAGCTTTCACCTGGCTAATTGAGGTCACACAGGATTCTCGAACTATAAAAAGGTAACGTTTGTACCGTCTTAGGGTCTTGTACCGTCACTACACTTGACATTAATTCCGGCCAAATACATATTGTCTGTTTTCGATTCAATTATTCAGAATAGTTATTCAGAGCAGAACACTCACAAAAATGACAATCGGATATGTACGAACAAAGTAACTGAAAGGTGATATAAAAACATATACGTGTCGCATCAATCTTGCAATGGAGGGAGCAATCCAGCCTTACAAAAAACGAGGTGAGGCATGAAGCGTCGATGCTAACATTTCTATTTGCGGTTCGGAAACGACAGGAACAAACCAGTAAGCAGACGATGAAAGGGACGTACGATTTGACGAAGATATCAATGACGCTTGAACACATCGAACACACGCACACGCACGCACGCACGCACACACACACACACGCACACACACACACACACACACACACACACACACACACACACACACACCACACACACACACACACACACACACACACCACACACACACACACACACACACACACACACACACACACACACACACACACACACACACACACACTATATAATATATAAACTTTTGCACTTAAATGCACTTAAATTTCGAGCAACCTACGTCATAAAATGCACTTAAACTTTTGCACTTAAATGCACTTAAATTTCGAGCATGGCATAGCTGCCTCATAAGGAAATGGTGGCCACCTAGACTACAGATAAATTGATTGGATTGGAGTTTTAGGGCGCGTCGACTACTGCGGTCATTTTGCGCAACAGACAGATAAATTGATAAATAAACAGATAAATTGATCTGTGATGCTTGTGCTGACGGCTGCACAGGAATGGGGGCATGCATTTGCATTACATGAGCGTGACGCAGGTCGTGGCGAACACCCTGTTGCAGAACGTCAGAGATTCCGGTGGTTAGGTTGGCTGCCGGGTCCATGGCACAACCGGTATTCGCCACTCTTTCTCAGCCACGCGGAACGTTTTTTTTAAGACGGCGAGCTCCTTCAGAGCACAGCGGCTAGATTGTCTCCTGGTCTGTCCCCGCAGCCCAGACGAGGCCGGCGGAGCAGGATGCGAGACAATGGCTGCCGTGTCAGCAGGTCAGTGTCACTGTAACGAGCCGGAACACGTGTCCGGGTGCTCGGCGCGGACATTATGAACCGAACAGATCACAGCCAAGCGTCGTGATCACAGCCAAGCGCCAAGCCTCAAACACTTGGCGTGCCTTTGACGTGGCAAACTCAGTCGTTCGCCGTCGCCGCTGACTGGGGCTCGTGCTTTAGATGGGCCTGGTGTCATTACGTATGGCTATCCCCGCATGTTGCTTGGCGCGACGAATGTGAAGTGCTTTCCATCGTCGTCGAGGTTATGCAGGAAAATCTCCGATCAGGCCTGGTGGACGGCGCTCGTGATACTGCGATCTCCTTTGGATGAAGTGGGCACGATTGTTCTCAGTCAGGTGTGAGGGCAAACCCGGATCTAGCGGGGAAGCAAGACTTTCCAGAACATGAAGAGCCGCACCGCAGCTTAAGCAATAGCACAGATCATGAAGCGGTGCGCCACGTTATGCCGCGCTGCGCGTTTTTTCTTTTTGTATCTTTTACAAAACGGGTTCCGCTAGACGGTTCTAATCTTTTAGCGCCCACAAGAGGCGTAATCACGACCGTGCATTAGGTGAATAATGATCCCAAAGCGCCGAAACGTGGTCGTCACAGTTCAAAAAACAGTGGCAGTTATCCATAATCAGTGGGTATAGAACCATGCTATGAGACACACAGCAGTATGAGTGCTGCTCCCAGTGGACCGTTGTCGACCCGGCTACGTCAGGATCGTTTCTGGCCGTGACGTAGGTGGCTTCAGCCTACGACGTCTTCCGGACTTCGTCGTCGTCCGCCCACTTTGATCGCCCCATTGAATGACCGTGACGATGTCATGGAATATTCGCACGTGACAACAAGGAAAGGGCGAGAAACAACGAAAACCGCATGTAGGCATCGTTTAAATGTTGGCCAACAATGTTCTTCTATCGGCGGCTAGCTTCGTAGCGGACATCGAAGACGCGTAAGGCGATTGCAGGGGCAATGAAACACTAATTTTGTTGACTGGTTAATTGTCATGAAGCCGTGTGTCATACAGAGTGAACTACAGCAAGGCAATGTTACTATCCGGGGTGATGTATCGACATTGCTTGTTTTTACTCATATCACAATCACTCAGAACCAGACTTGGTCTCTTATTCTTAGAAGCCTTGGTCGCCCATACATATGCTACATGTGTGATAATTATAGGGGTCATCAGTATGATGCACAACACAGGGCAACTTGATTTCACCCTTCAAAGCAAGAGATCCCTGAGTTAGGTGCAGCTCCCGTTATTTTTAGGGGAATATCCTTGTAAAACAACTTTTAAGTGGCAATTAGGAGTAAGCGAAAAGAATAGGCGGCCCAGAAGCTGAAACAGAACAAAATGTGCACTGAACGCGATTGATGATCAGAGCAAGGGTTCGGCTCCGTCATGCAACAGCGGCGAGCAGCGGCGGAGTACGTACAGGACAAGTGTGGCATGGCATACCAATGTGGCATTACCAGGAGACCGGACAGACTTTCAAACGACAGGTTGCAGATCACCCCCCCCCCCCCCCCAGCACGATGCTGCAACAAGGATGTGCTCGTACTTGCCCGCAAGCCATTAACCGTGATAAATGCACGATCAGCATAGATCGGATTATGATTTGCAGTTTCATCGAGGTGCCCTGCTGATTTGCCGCTTCATTCGTAAACGCGTGTGCTAAACACTGAGCATTTGGTATGTCTGCTCCATGCACTCGCTTCAATCGGATTCCTTTGCGGATTTGCCGTGGAGGAGCTCACTGATGCTAGCTTTATATAGACAGCAAAGACTTCGTTGGGTCACGTCTCGATGAACTCTCACAATGCCTCCTCCAGTGTTGCTCTCCACATCGGTTGTAAAGAAATACAGTCAGTTCATATTACCTGTCTGTGGCGCAGGCGGGTGCGGGGATACATGGGGCGCATG
>NW_023596921.1:44285848-44290007 GCF_011947565.3 Pollicipes pollicipes | reverse complement strand
CGCACGCCCAGGCGCTCCGCCGGCGCTGCCAGCCAACCGAGTGCCGGCCGAGGCGGGCATGTTTACAGTGACCGTCACGACGGGCATGTTTACTGTGACCGTCGCGGCGCTGGCCCGGCCGGAGCGTCGGCGGGGGCTTCCGGCCCGCGCGCCACGAATGCCGCGCGGCGACGCGCCCCCTCGGTGTTTGGGGAGCGGCCGGGGTGACTCAGGTCGCTGGTGGAGCCGGCCGGAAGCGATACGGTCGGCGTGTCCGGCGGGGTGATAACAATCGACTTGTAACGCGTGTGAACTGATGTCACAGCGGTGGGCTCGTTGAGAGGCGGCTCTGTCGCTCTACCGGCGAGCTCCTCTGAGCGAAAGTGCGTGTTCGCTAGAATGTGCTTTAACGACGTTGCATATCACGTCTTCGTGTTTCTTGCGTGGGTTGCTCCACGCAGGATAATTACCTTAGGTTTATGCGAGGTGAGCTTTCACCCGTCGCGCGCGAATAACACATGCGTTTGCGTTGCAGGAAAGCACGTCCATATCGATTAAAAACAGTGTACAATTCAATAGTATACGATAAGATCCATCGATTCTGTCAGGATCTGAAGCGATCTGTCAGTCTGAGCGATTTCTGCTCACACGCAACAAACATGCGACTGTGTATGCGTCGGAGGTGCGTTACATCCGCAGTTTCAGAACCTGACATCTCGACGAAGGTAAGTATTTTAGAGCTGCTCTCCTCGACCAGAAATAAGTGTTTTGGAACCCACGTTTCGAGTGAAGGTAAGTTTTTTTTAAACCTATTCCTTCCGGCCAAAGTACGTGGTGGTCTGGACTTTTATGGTGTCCCAGTAGTGTTGATGTTCTTGAAGCCAAGACCAAGAGGCCGAGCGACCCATGCAAATTCCAAATAAGAGGTCCCGGGAACCCCGGGGTTTCCCTTGATTGCGCTTTTAGACGATGTGTGGGCGTCGTGCACGTAACGCGAAGTATGCGTTATCCCGCCCAGCCTCTGAGTCTCTATCCCGCCCTATCGTAAAGCGCGCTAGTTTGCCGGTTTAAACCGCCGATCAGCACCGATTTGTCACGTGATGTCGGTGTGCTGCCGGCGAACACTACAGCCGACCAACGATCAGCGTGCCTGAATGGGAACACTTCCACGGAAATGCCGACACAGCTATGAGGAAAATACCGCATACCACTCTGTTAGCTCATCATTCTCTGATTGGAAAACGTCCTCATTCATGTAAAATTGTCCAGGACATGAAAAGACATGGAGCCATGTTTTAGCACCATATCGTTGAATGCTCATCTTTGCGAGTTACAATGGGCATATCGTGTAAAATGGAAACAACTGAAACGGACAAGACCAGCGACGTTGCTTTCACAGGCATTTGTGTTTTCTCTCTGAGTTCGTAATCCTCATATTTTGTTCTCGTTTTTTATAGGTGCTCAGTTTTTGAACAACGTGGAAACCTAACTAAATGCAATGACACATGAAAAAATTTTGCCCTCAACTGACCTCTCCCCTCCTGGGCTGTGCGACTTTAATTAGCAGTTATCGTGCATTGCTATTTGAAACGTTCGTGATTTGGTTCATGCTGGAGTCAGATGACGAAAATACAACTGTGTAAAATTCATGCGTTTGGCCAATCAACACCGGTCACCAAACACCAGCCAACAGGAGGTACCCCTACCAGCGACGACCGGCAAACCACCATTCATTTTCTGCCGCAGCAAAGTTACTAAATGGCTGGCGTTCAATTTGCATCTCATTGTTTTCATAACCACGAGAAATTACGGTTTTCAAGTACTCTTAAGTTGTATACGCCAGCTTGTTAAAAAGGCGTGTACGCATAGGTCAGAACTAAATACACAAAACATTCTAGCCGTTAGACAAACGTATTTCGATCTGATAAAAAATGTTTTTCTTACTACATGCGAAGTTATTTCAGAACGCATGCACCAAGCTGGATCCTGTTCCTGTAAAAATCTACACACCACACACACACACACACACCACACACACACAACACACACACCCACACACACACACCACACACACACACACACCACACACACCCACCACACACACACACACACACACACACACACACACACCACACACACACACACACACACACACACACACACACACACACACACACACACACACACACACACACCACACACACACACACACACACACACACACACATATATATATATATTAAAGGGTATATTTCTCGGGCCTGGATAGAAAATGTGCGTTCATCGAAAATGTATATTTCTGCTCGGCAGGTTAAGGATGGGTGTTAACACTATCGCACATTGACCGTTCGGCCGAATAAATTACCGGAAATAGAAGGCGTAAGCATACAGAATCCACAGTTCACGCGATTCCAACATCGATTTTACGATTCATTCACTCTGCAGGTCTCTGATTGAGATTCAGTCCGTTTGTTGGAAGAGCAGACAGAGCGCATTTTGTTTGCCTTATTTGATTTCACAGGTGACGTAAGTTTGACTGAAATCGCATGATATCAGCGTACCGTTTGATGAAAACGGGCGAACGCTTAATCGGTCTGTAGGAAGCGGCTATTTTTCATCTAACCATGGCAACCGGCCGAATGGCCAATGCGCGGAGACAGGCACAAGCACCTAGACTCCCCTTCCCGTCCGCGATGGGCGGCACGGTCAGCTCACGCCTTTGACCACGATCCACCGGTCCCCAGCTGCGTGGTCGCGTGTTTACCTACCTGCTCCGTGGCCAAGCCAGGCCGCCGTCAGCCCT
This sequence comes from Pollicipes pollicipes, assembly GCF_011947565.3. NCBI lineage: Eukaryota > Metazoa > Arthropoda > Thecostraca > Pollicipedomorpha > Pollicipedidae > Pollicipes > Pollicipes pollicipes. The sequence continues at coordinate 44,287,225 of NW_023596921.1, read as the reverse complement.
ATGCACGGCAAACTGCAGCGTCACCCCCGACCGCTGACCGGTTCCGAGACAGCGGGAAATTCACGCGACGCTGGGCGGGTCACGTCAGTCGGGAGTCCCACTGACCCGAGATTACCGCTTGGTCATCTCCATACGAGAGCCTTACGCTCGCCGGAACCGGCCGCTCGGCGCTGGCGGGTGTTGCGAAACAGAGTGGTCTGCAGGCGGTTTTGCAACAGCCTCAGGGGCGGGCGCACCTAACGCGTCACGAGTGGACCCGGCGGAACGCCAAACTTTGGCAATGACTCACGGAAGGGGCGTGCAACGATTCAGACCAGTTGCGCAAGAGTCTAAATAGTAGTAGTAGTAGTAGTCGTGGTGGAGCGGTTTTGGCCCTGAAACGCCATGGGCTGTTGTCGGATCTCCCTCGGAATGTGAATGGATCAGCTGCGCCACTGACCGCGTGACCGATTTGGACCGCTGATGCACCAACGCAGTCCACGGCTGCTCATCTGTCGACCTATGGGACCAACGTCGCCGCAAGCACGACAGTTCCTCACAACTGTTCGGCAGGAAGGAAAATTCCGTCGGCGATTGAGGGACAACACCGGAAATGATACCCTCGTTTGGAGCCATGCAAAAAGTGGAGCAGTCTACCCCCAATGTTATGCGGCGAATTTCTCGGAAATATTTGCGGAGGCCGGTTCGGACCACTGATATGCAGAAACTAATGGACCGATTTTAACAGACAAGTTCTAAAGCGAATACCCCTGGTCGGAGCCAACGTCTTGGCTTGAACAATAGTTTTGAGGGTCGTCAAAAGCACACCCAGCGAGGCGAACTTGGATGCAAGCTGACCATTTTATGTCTTCTGCACAAACCATCAAAATATCTCACGTTCTGGTAAATTTCGAAGTTCTGAATACGGTATATCCAGAGACACATGTGCAAGCAATTTTTGAATCGATGGTGGCTGCAGAACCTTAAAATAGTGGGAGGCAAGAAATTCATAAAGCGTTTGGCATGAACGTTTCGTTAACGCTCTGTTCCTTTCTGTAGTCGTTCTGTTAATTAGTAAGAGCGTTCTGACGTGAGTTATAGTATTCGGTTCTTTAAATTTTCTCGCGACATTCGTCTTCGATAAAATCGCGGACACAGACAGATGAGTTATAAGCAAGGTTCGTGGGGAAAACGTCTACTCGGTGCGGGATAGAAATGCGTACCAATCACGACCGTCACTTTCTCAAGCGTTTCTCTACCTGTATCAGTCCTGGGACTACAAGAACCCATTTCTGCCAGACTTTAACTCTGCTAGGATGTCAAAGCGACAGACGACTTGTTTGGCGCTGCCCTGTCAAAATATGGGAATTGTCCCTCTCCCCATCCCACCCCAACATA
>NW_023596921.1:44275848-44280848 GCF_011947565.3 Pollicipes pollicipes | reverse complement strand
TGGTATCCCTCGCACGCAATGGACTAAACAAATTGGAAAACTGCATGCATCCTTTTGTGGTAAATAAATTTTGAGTTCTTGTGGAAGAGATTCAGAGCTGGTTAGGACGCGGCGCGGGGATATAGACGGAGTTCTTGTGGAAGGGATTCAGAGCTGGTTAGGACGCGGCGCGGAATATGGACTCACTTTTGACAGTTCGATTGCCTTTTCCTCGTCCGACAGAAGGTGTTCATCTCATGGTGTTGTGACATCTGATCTTCGAGATCTGGACCTGGTTTAGATCCATCCTTGTCGGCTTTCTCGTAATTGGTAAGTACACGTATATTATATTAAACGAATTGCGAGGGTGGTACGATTATGATACTGCGATATTGCAAGAAACTGCAAATGTCTTTAAAAGCCTTTCAACGTCTGTCAAAACCTCGCAGCTGCTACAAAGTGCACTCGGGGGGTGAAATCCTACCTGTTATTCTGCTGTTGTGTGTAATGCTATGCAACGCATATTCTTCTACTTGTACTATTTCTAGCAATATATAAACTCGTCCAGAGCGGACCTGCCCGGCCCGAGATATCGCGGAAAACGCAACTCCCGGTTAGCTGAAACGAAGTCTCGCTAGGCCTTCGTCCCCCAATCGTAATGACCGGCGTGGCAGTAAGTCGGCGATGCAAATGCACATGATGCGTAATCCACGTTCGGAGCTGGCTGATGCAATCGCTGAACTCAGCCAGCCATTATTTGTGTCGGGCATATTGAAAGGGCAGGGAATTAACTTGTTCATATGCATTTAAGGGCTTTAGTGCCGCTTAGCCAATGAGCAAGCCTGGCTCCAGAGCCTTATTTTGTCCAGGTGCACGTCTTACAGCGGTGCTTGAAATTTGTCTGGTGGGCCAGTTTGATACTTAAAGACAACTAAAAATGCATTGGCAACAAAACGTCATTAGCATCTATGGCTTAGCTTTCTCTCACGCTATTTTGCCAGCGAAAAGCAGAAAGTGGACGAGGCACGCAAAGTTCACGTTGGGTTTTAAGTCCATATGTAGACATGGCCGCAGGACTGGGCTGCTGATGTGTTCACCGTGCAGTTTGCATGTGTACAATGCGTGGCGGAATTATAAACGTCATACGGGAACGATATCTGTTTCAGTGCAGATTTATGTGCACTTTTCAACTACCATTCCGTTCTAAGTATAGTGTAATGATTTGTCTCGCGCAAAGACGGTGTGTTCACTGCGCTTGGGACACTAATCTGTCGAGTGCGCACGTGCGTTGGCCCTCTCCACGTCACGATCAGGAGATAACATGATCTTGATCGTTGCCGTCAGTGCACATCAACTTCAACGCACGCATCACGCTCACCCGCACACGCGCGCGTGCGTGCCCATTCTCGCGCGCACACCACCGCTGTTACCTCGCGCGCAAAAACTGACGTCGTCATCCGCCCAACATCCCGACCAAGAGTGCCATACGGCGCTGTTGCCGGGAAACAAGGGCGCTGCTCTCCCTCTGCGACATACACTGAGAGTCGTCTGTTGCAACCAAGAGCACTGGAAGAACAATACTACCGGCCACAATGACGACCCAACTACAACGTGTCGTCATCGTCACTTCCTCGCTACACCCGTGACGTACGAGGATCTGTTAGGGGTCCAGATAAATCATGCTTAGCATTGCCCAGGTGGGTTTTTGTTCCACTGCGCGCCTTTTCAACCAGACAATTCGAAAGTGTTGGCTGCCGGGTGATCACATTATGACGCATGTAACTAACAGCTGTGTTAATTACTTCGGGCTTTTTCACTCGCGGCGTGACACTGGGGGCATTTCTGGATTTGGAGTTTCGATTTTAGTGTGTGGTACTTCACTTGCTTAAGCACGTGTGGTACTTCACTTGCTTAAGCACCACGTGTATGCGCGCTTTTGTGATTTGCACATGCTGTTTGTTCCAGATGGAATAAGATGATAATGGTAATGAAAAACGAAAACATCGTTGCAACATGTTTTGCTCTCTGTCAGACACTGCCTCGATCACCATACAACCCTTCAGCATCCAGATGTCGCAAAAGCCACATCAACTTGCGACTCGCTCAGACCATTCTATAATACCCTCGGGAAATTTTCGTGGACCGGCCGGACTACTGGAATCAGGCTGCCCACCGAGATCAATTGGCACTTGCACAAGTTATAGATTCAGAAAACATTTATTTACAAAAACCATTTATAACATGAAACAGTGCCGAAGGTGCTCAGTGGATTCGGACAACATGCATGCAATGCTTAACTCTCGCACTGGATTAGCAAGGTACTTGTCGGCGCATCTGATCTGCACCATGCCCAACTATGATAAATGTGCATGATCATCACCTATGGCGCCAGAAGGAAACAGCTTGAGTGCGTTTCAAAATAGGGAATGGTGCGCAAGACAAAATAGTCTGGTGTACCATAATAGGTGCATAATAGGGGCAAGGTGCAATATGGGCAATCATAATTATGGATTTGTAATCATAGGGCATGGTGCGCAGGACAAAGAGTCTGGTGCACCGCAAGCCGTTGCAATCCCGCACATACACAACTTGTCAGTTAATCATGCAGGCCGTCGTGAGAGCCGAGTTGTTCAATCAGTGAAAAAGTGATTGAAATAAAATGGAATGAAATAAACTAAATGCGAATGTTCTGATTAAGACTGTTTTACTTTAAACTGTCTTAATCGGAAGTGCTTAAAAGTTCTGTTACACGATTTATGCCGATCTAGACGGTTTTGGTCGCTGGAGGTGATAAGTGTGGACTTGCTCGGTCAGTATAAGGGGAGGCCTCCTGCGGGGAGCGTCAAACTTGAAGGGTCACTCCACCCGACTCTCGGATTGGTGCGAGGGGTCCGGCCCGTTGCAGGCGGCGAATGAGAACACACTGTTTCCTAGAATGTGGAGAAAGATGGGTGAATGGGTGGTGATGTGCATCACCGGTATTACTTTTTACATCGTGTTCGTAAATTGACCTCGCGTTACGAACAATACCTGCAGCCCTTTCGCATCGAGAGGTATGGCTTGATACGGACATGACTTCCACATCACAAGACCATAGACATTCAGCGGTGCCTACGCGCTCCGGTAGTTATGGTTCTAATTGGGCTACTTGGAAATGTATCAAGGACGCTTATTGCAAACTGAGTGCTATTGACAGCCAGAGCATCAATCGCTATCCCATGAATATTAACATGACACACCTGCTTTTTAAACAAAGCCTGTGTTCGAACCCCGAAATATTGTCGGTTAATACACACATCATTGCCTGCATACTATGCAGCGTGCTGCAAGACACTGCAAGTGAGTAACATTTCGCGGGCACGCTCTGCTTCATGCAAGTGTAAATGCGGCTTTGAAGGGAGTGTCCCGACTTTGGGGCACATTAGAAAAAGAACTCTAGAGAGACGTCAGGACTAGCAAGCCTATCAACAGCACCAGGTAGTGCCACTGCAGCACCGTCAAAACATACAATTTTAAATATTTTCGAGTCCAAATTACGCCGTCAACGCCTTGTAACCGCACCTCTTTTCTTCCTGCAGTCGCGACCACCGTCATGACAAATACCGTGCGCACCTCTACTGGTGTGAAGACAAGACGTTTGTGCTTGACAAGAGGCTGTTGCCGAGAAGCGCGCTTGTTGAAGTTTGGGCCAGTGCGTCGCATGGGTTATGTGATACTCCCACTCCCAAAGTCAAAGTGCGCCTCGAAAAGACCCGCCGTGGTTGAGGCCATGAGGGAGAAATCAAAGTCATAGTGTAACGTTTCGTTGAATTCGCGGGATAGTAACTTCACGCTCTCATAGCCTTTCGTCTACTGCTTCAAGCATTTATTACATATGCAGGTTGACACACTGGTACGCTGCAAACAGTACAGGACACACACGTTAAAAAACATGGCAAATGATATGTATTACTTTCATAGTGGTGAGCAGGCAGTCAAATGAGATTCCCTCCCGCACCTCCAGTAGAAGCCCCGAGCCTTTCAGACGGATTTCGAACAAAATAGCATCATTGATCAAGTCGTACGCGGTTGGTGTAACAATAAATGAAAAGTACAAAAAATGGTATGCACCCTTTAAGTGATGTCTGAGTTACATAACATGTGCCCCTAACCGTTCGAATGGGAGTGAGGGGAGAAGGGACATATGTATATTTTTTGCTGCGGGATTTTATTCCAAATCAAAATAGGTCGACAACTATCGTTCATTTCCATACAATATTCTGGGCTAACTTCCCGGCTGTGGGTAGTGGCCACCAGTCCATAAGAGCCATCATTGCATTGAAGTGCCTGCATATTTTTGATTGTATATTGTATGTTAGCCACCAGCAGAAAAGTGTTTCGCTACGGGATATATAAATATTGCACCTAAAGCGTTGCACAGTGCTTAAGAGGTTTGCGAACGTAGACAGTGAAATACACGAGTTAATAAAAAAAGCGGTATTGTACATAAAACGTCCAACACAGCACAGGCTCGAGAAAAATCGCACCTCCAGACTTCTCGGCTGCGATTTGGCTTAAGTGGCGGCACCCCTAAAATTTGGCTTAAGTGGCGGCACCCACCATGCAAAATTATGTAAAGGTCCCGCACGCTGTTGCAAAGAAGCTTGCAGAGTAATTTTGGTCGTCCGGCTCTACACTATAATAAAGCATCGCCACTCTTTGAAAACCACAAGCAGCCTTAAAGCAAAAAACGCTCGGTTAATCATCCCTTTTTTACTGCTTTGAACCATGCCGTATAGAAAGCACACATAACTGTTTTTGACACGCCCATGCCTTCCTCAGGATCACAGACTTCCGAATGACTTCAGGGTTTTATGTATTTTGTTTTGTGTTTTCATGTGTTTGTTTTGTGTTTCCATGTGTTTTCACCGAACACGTTTCTCTAGCATTTCGATTGTAAATAGAGATGTCTTTTAAGAACGCTGCATGGCGATCCACGGCCAATGCGAGCAGCGGGCGATAACCGACGAATCTGTCGACCG
>NW_023596921.1:44201638-44274848 GCF_011947565.3 Pollicipes pollicipes | reverse complement strand
GCGGCTGGAGGCCGGCCGGCGCTGCCGGCGAGATCGCCACTCACCGGGGGACCGCAGCTCCCGCCTACCACTCACCGGGGGACCGCAGCTCCAGCCTACCACTCGCCGGGGGACCGCAGCTCCCGCCTACCACTCGCCGGGGGACCGCAGCTCCCGCCTACCACTCGCCGGGGGACCGCAGCTCCCGTCTACCACTCGCCGGGGGACCGCAGCTCCCGCCTACCACTCGCCGGGGGACCGCAGCTCCCGCCTACCACTCGCCGGGGACCGCAGCTCCCCCTACCACTCGCCGGGGGACCGCAGCTCCCGCCTACCACTCGCCGGGGGACCGCAGCTCCCGCTACCACTCGCCGGGGGACCGCAGCTCCCGCCTACCACTCGCCGGGGGACCGCAGCTCCCGTCTACCACTCGCCGGGGGACCGCAGCTCCCGCTTACCACTCGCCGGGGGACCGCAGCTCCCGCCTACCACTCGCCGGGGGACCGCAGCTCCAGCCTACCACTCGCCGGGGGACCGCAGCTCCCGTCTACCACTCGCCGGGGGACCGCAGCTCCCGCCTACCACTCGCCGGGGGACCGCAGCTCCCGTCTACCACTCGCCGGGGGACCGCAGCTCCCGCCTACCACTCGCCGGGGGACCGCAGCTCCCGCTTACCACTCGCGGGGAACGCAGCTCCCGCCTACCACTCGCCGGGGGACCGCAGCTCCCGCCTACCACTCACCGGGGGACCGCAGCTTCCGCCTACCACTCACCGGGAGACCGCAGCTCCCGTCTACCACTCACCGGGGGACCGCAGCTCCCGTCTACCACTTGCCGGGGGACCGCAGCTCCCGCCTACCCAGGCATGACAGAGCTCGGACTCGGGTCCCGGGTATGCGCTGCAGACATGCAGCTGCGGGCAGTGACGCTTCCTCGCAATGGGTGGTCCGCGTCCGGCTGCCACTTTACTGGTCCATTCACTTCGGGATCATGTCCTTGATTAGGACATGGTCCCCGCGAAGGCCGACATCCGCCTGACGGTCTCAGGACAAGCGGGCTGGGATGCGTCACTCATAGCTACTGAAACAAAGTCCTAACTAGTAAAAGTAAAACCCGAGGAAAAGGTAACAGACTCTGTTGTCAACTGGACGACCTTGAAACATCTGCGTCGATGTCTCTCGTGACGTCATGCATGCTTACAGATCACTGTCATCCACGCAATGGTGAATAACGTGAGACGGCCCTGTATCTGCCGTCATTGCATTCTTGCTGGCGTCTTTAGGCCTTCGTTGCTCATCGGCTGGGACTCGGACGTGGACTGGGACTCGGATGTGGACTGGGATTCGGGTATGGACTGGGACTTGGGTGTGGACTGTGACCCGGGCGTGTACTGGGACAGATGTGGACTGGAACTCGGACGTGGACTTGGACTCGGATGTGGACTGGAACTTGGGCGTGGACTGGGACCACCCGGGCGTGGACTGGAACGGATGTGGACTGGAACTTGGGCGTGGACCGGGACCACCCGGGCGTGGGCTGGGACGGATGTTTACTGGAACTTGGGCGTGGACTGAGACCACCCGGGAGTGGACTGGGACGGATGTGGACTGGGGCTCGGACGAGTCTTTGAACCGTCTGCAAAAGTCTCAGCTGGCTTGAAGAGCTGATGCGTTGTGGCGCGCCGCCAAGCCTCCCGCAGCGGTTTTTATGGAATGGTAGGTTACGCAAGGGCAGTTGTTGCCCTCCCGCTCATGTAAACCTCGATGCACAGGCTCGAAGGCGGCAGGATATGCGCGGCGAGAGGGACAAGTCGTCTTGGACCTTAACGTGAAGTTCATAAGTACCAGTTCAACTTTGCACGACATGTGATCTATATTGGAGGGGTTGGGGGCGGCAAAAGTGCAAGAAACGTCAGAAAAAGACTACGCCGGCTCAGCAGACGAAATGTCTGCTGGTGCTGGGCATGCACATGGAACGCAAGAAAATATGTCAGCCTCTGAAAGATCCGTCGGCAAAAATATAAAAGAGATCGTGGATCCCGAGGATCCATGGGTAATTTTTCAGAAACCGTCCAAGATTTCAGAAGGCTATTTGGCAAAGTTCCAGAAGCGATTAAAGACTGTGAGGTGCCTCGGTAAGATTTGTAAGAGCACCGGTGATCACAGCACCTTTCCCGTCAAAATTTATATATGTATCTTGGATCCTGGAAGATCCAGGGCCCAGGACATGTCATCTTTGCGGAGGAAGATCGTGCAGAAAGTTATGTGTCGCCCGCTTAAGCAGATGATGCGGGTTTTTAACGCAGGTTTTTCTCGGTTCAGTTTTTACCAAAGCTGAAAGATCGGTCACAGATGGCCTGAATCCTGCGGTGCCTCCGCAATGGCGCAGTTGGATAAGGCGAATTGTCCAAGGCAGGCTTCATTGGTTGGTGGGATGCCTTTGGTTCAGCTCTGACACGTGACAGAGTTTTCCTCGACCGGCTCCTGCGCGGGAGATGGTAGCAACAGGGGAATGTTCGCCCCGTCGCAGGATTCACGCTGCACCGACCAGCAACCGCGACGGCAGGACACGGGTGCGATCCGCCTTTTAATAGATCCTTCGCTCCGAGGACATGCCCCAGGGAGGCGGCCTTGCTTCATGCCACTGGAGCAGTCCTCTGATTTACAGGGCGGTGCGCGCTAGTGGTGCCATCTGGGCTGTCTGACGGGAAGCGTGTGGTCAAAAAACTGTCCCGCAAGGATGTCGAAAATATGAAACCTTCGCGGTGTGAGTAGAACGTGTGCTATTAACGTGCTTCCGACAAAAAAAAAACCATCTCAGGCACCAGAAATATCACGAAAAAGTCCTGTGGTGCGCTGATTCGTTCCGAACCTAACTCATTACTGCCAAATGCCACTGAAGCCGATGACAGGCTGGATGCTATTTATAGAAAGACCACGATTTGGCAGGCTACTGTAACTATGCAACCTAAACTCTGAAAACGAGACATTTCGCCCCATCTTGGGACTAGTCCGTGTGCTATTTCAAGAAATTGTATAGGATGACGTGAAATGACTTGAAAAATTGCTAAATAAAGTGTTGACAAAGAATGGTGGACCTCCAAGGTATTCTTTGCTGAAGGTATATAACAAAGGCGATATACGTGAGCACTCAGCGGCAATTTTTTTTTTTTAAATCTCAGGCCACAGAATCTTAGGCCTTGGATTTTCTTTTATATGGGTCATGGTTCCAGAAGATCTTTTGTAAGCTCATTGCGTGCAAGGTGCGTACCAGAGCCACTGACAACTGAATCAGGTGTTAATATGACCATAATGCTATTTAGGACTCCACAAAATGGTTCGTGACGACGTAAGTCGCGTTTCTTTTGAAAAAGAGGCATGCAACGACTGCATGCAGGAGGCATGCGGTGATGCTGGGCGGAAACGGAATGCGGAGGATTTGGTGAATGTGAATTGATTCTGAAAGCTGCATGTCAAGTGGCAGATTCTGGCCGCTATTCAAACAATCATATTGTGTGTTTCCAATGTTGCGCGTGGCCATCGCATAAGGACCTGTCCCACGCAATAAAGAAAATGGAGAAATAAAGAAAAAACGCGTGTGAGGAATTATTCTGTGTAAAGAACTGATGTCGCTGCCGAAGACGTTTGACCCGGGCAAGTTGCGTGCTGTGCATGAATACCGATGCCACGAGTAGTGAAGAACAATGGGTAGCCTGTGGTTGTAAATGCAGCGTAAACCCTATTAGTCCGTTCTAAGTATTGACGAGCATTTTGCAGCCCGCACAATTTTTTTCATGCCGTTTAAGCACGAGACGCCACGCGCAACGGTTGAGCCTCTGGAACGGCCCAGTGTTGAGGTCTCCCCGAAAATGACGCGGCGACATGGTCTCAACCCGCCGCGTGCCACATGGACGTCCGTGGCAGTGCGGCGGCCGTATTAGGGCCATGACCAGCACGCATGCTGGAACCATCCAGCCTGTCCCAGCCGACCAGTACAGTCAACGCGACGGTGTGTTTTGACAAGTGGCGACCAGACTTTCACAAGGCAGCTGACCTGCCTGAAAACTGACCCTCTATTTAAGGGACCGTCTCAAAAGGACGTGCCAACAAAGACAGACTGCCCCTGGGCGCGTACATGGCCGCTCGGAGTAGCACATGCGTCATCAACCGACGAGGTAGCGTATGGTAGCAGCTCATGGTAGCATGGAGCCATGGTAGCATGGCGCATGGTAGCAGCGCATGGTAGCAGCGCATGGTAGCAACGCATGGTAGCATAACGCATGGTAGCAGCGCATGGTAGCAGGGCATGGTAGCAGCGCATGGTAGCTGCGCATGGTGCCAGCGCATGGTAGCATGGCGCATGGTAGCAGCGTATGGTGGCATGGCGCATGGTAGCAGCGCATGGTAGCATGGCGCCCTGGTAGCAGCGTATGGTGCCATTGGAAGCAGTTGCCCCGCAGCCGCACGCCGCTCGCAGCGCCACACCTGCAGATGTGTGGCAAACGGTCTCGTAGCGAAACCAGGCCACAGCGCTTCCGACCACACGCCACCGACCAAGTGTGGCATGAATCAAGATGTGTTCCCTGGTGGCGTTGCATTCTGTCTGGATCAAGGCGACTAAATCACCGAGACAGCCTGTACGGAGAACGCTTAGTCTGTTTATAAAGTAAGCAGCGGACATCGTGCACCGAAATGCGTGGCATTAGTCTAACTCCGTGCCACACCTCAGCGTTTGTCCTAACCTCCTTTGTTCGCCCTCACCAGCTTTCACCTGGCTAATTGAGGTCACACAGGATTCTCGAACTATAAAAAGGTAACGTTTGTACCGTCTTAGGGTCTTGTACCGTCACTACACTTGACATTAATTCCGGCCAAATACATATTGTCTGTTTTCGATTCAATTATTCAGAATAGTTATTCAGAGCAGAACACTCACACAAAAATGACAATCGGATATGTACGAACAAAGTAACTGAAAGGTGATATAAAAACATATACGTGTCGCATCAATCTTGCAATGGAGGGAGCAATCCAGCCTTACAAAAAACGAGGTGAGACATGAAGCGTCGATGCTAACATTTCTATTTGCGGTTCGGAAACGACAGGAACAAACCAGTAAAGCAGACGATGAAAGGGACGTACGATTTGACGAAGATATCAATGACGCTTGAACACATCGAACACACGCACACGCACGCACGCACGCACACACACACACACACGCACACACACACACACACACACACACACACACACACACACACACACACACACACACACACACACACACACACACACACACACACACACACACACACACACACACACACACACACACACACACACACACACACCCCTATATAATATATATAAACTTTTGCACTTAAATGCACTTAAATTTCGAGCAACCTACGTCATAAAATGCACTTAAACTTTTGCACTTAAATGCACTTAAATTTCGAGCATGGCATAGCTGCCTCATAAGGAAATGGTGGCCACCTAGACTACAGATAAATTGATTGGATTGGAGTTTTAGGGCGCGTCGACTACTGCGGTCATTTTGCGCAACAGACAGATAAATTGATAAATAAACAGATAAATTGATCTGTGATGCTTGTGCTGACGGCTGCACAGGAATGGGGGAATGCATTTGCATTACATGAGCGTGACGCAGGTCGTGGCGAACACCCTGTTGCAGAACGTCAGAGATTCCGGTGGTTAGGTTGGCTGCCGGGTCCATGGCACAACCGGTATTCGCCACTCTTTCTCAGCCACGCGGAACGTTTTTTTTAAGACGGCGAGCTCCTTCAGAGCACAGCGGCTAGATTGTCTCCTGGTCTGTCCCCGCAGCCCAGACGAGGCCGGCGGAGCAGGATGCGAGACAATGGCTGCCGTGTCAGCAGGTCAGTGTCACTGTAACGAGCCGGAACACGTGTCCGGGTGTTCGGCGCGGACATTATGAACCGAACAGATCACAGCCAAGCGTCGTGATCACAGCCAAGCGCCAAGCCTCAAACACTTGGCGTGCCTTTGACGTGGCAAACTCAGTCGTTCGCCGTCGCCGCTGACTGGGGCTCGTGCTTTAGATGGGCCTGGTGTCATTACGTATGGCTATTCCCGCATGTTGCTTGGCGCGACGAATGTGAAGTGCTTTCCATCGTCGTCGAGGTTATGCAGGAAAATCTCCGATCAGGCCTGGTGGACGGCGCTCGTGATACTGCGATCTCCTTTGGATGAAGTGGGCACGATTGTTCTCAGTCAGGTGTGAGGGCAAACCCGGATCTAGCGGGGAAGCAAGACTTTCCAGAACATGAAGAGCCGCACCGCAGCTTAAGCAATAGCACAGATCATGAAGCGGTGCGCCACGTTATGCCGCGCTGCGCGTTTTTTCTTTTTGTATCTTTTACAAAACGGGTTCCGCTAGACGGTTCTAATCTTTAAGCGCCCACAAGAGGCGTAATCACGACCGTGCATTAGGTGAATAATGATCCCAAAGCGCCGAAACGTGGTCGTCACAGTTCAAAAAACAGTGGCAGTTATCCATAATCAGTGGGTATAGAACCATGCTATGAGACACACAGCAGTATGAGTGCTGCTCCCAGTGGACCGTTGTCGACCCGGCTACGTCAGGATCGTTTCTGGCCGTGACGTAGGTGGCTTCAGCCTACGACGTCTTCCGGACTTCGTCGTCGTCCGCCCACTTTGATCGCCCCATTGAATGACCGTGACGATGTCATGGAATATTCGCACGTGACAACAAGGAAAGGGCGAGAAACAACGAAAACCGCATGTAGGCATCGTTTAAATGTTGGCCAACAATGTTCTTCTATCGGCGGCTAGCTTCGTAGCGGACATCGAAGACGCGTAAGGCGATTGCAGGGGCAATGAAACACTAATTTTGTTGACTGGTTAATTGTCATGAAGCCGTGTGTCATACAGAGTGAACTACAGCAAGGCAATGTTACTATCCGGGGTGATGTATCGACATTGCTTGTTTTTACTCATATCACAATCACTCAGAACCAGACTTGGTCTCTTATTCTTAGAAGCCTTGGTCGCCCATACATATGCTACATGTGTGATAATTATAGGGGTCATCAGTATGATGCACAACACAGGGCAACTTGATTTCACCCTTCAAAGCAAGAGATCCCTGAGTTAGGTGCAGCTCCCGTTATTTTTAGGGGAATATCCTTGTAAAACAACTTTTAAGTGGCAATTAGGAGTAAGCGAAAAGAATAGGCGGCCCAGAAGCTGAAACAGAACAAAATGTGCACTGAACGCGATTGATGATCAGAGCAAGGGTTCGGCTCCGTCATGCAACAGCGGCGAGCAGCGGCGGAGTACGTACAGGACAAGTGTGGCATGGCATACCAATGTGGCATTACCAGGAGACCGGACAGACTTTCAAACGACAGGTTGCAGATCACCCCCCCCCCCCCCCCCCAGCACGATGCTGCAACAAGGATGTGCTCGTACTTGCCCGCAAGCCATTAACCGTGATAAATGCACGATCAGCATAGATCGGATTATGATTTGCAGTTTCATCGAGGTGCCCTGCTGATTTGCCGCTTCATTCGTAAACGCGTGTGCTAAACACTGAGCATTTGGTATGTCTGCTCCATGCACTCGCTTCAATCGGATTCCTTTGCGGATTTGCCGTGGAGGAGCTCACTGATGCTAGCTTTATATAGACAGCAAAGACTTCGTTGGGTCACGTCTCGATGAACTCTCACAATGCCTCCTCCAGTGTTGCTCTCCACATCGGTTGTAAAGAAATACAGTCAGTTCATATTACCTGTCTGTGGCGCAGGCGGGTGCGGGGATACATGGGGCACATGCCCCCCCCCCCCCCCTCCCGTCGGTACCGAGTTGCCCAAAGGGCCTCTCGGTACTGATGATGAAGAGCCCGAAAGACTGGATTTGTGAGTGAAGCGATGATATGCCCGAAAGGTCGGCCGGATGTCCTGTTCAGGGGCCTAGCCCGTAGGGCCGGGTACTCCAATGCCAGCCAGACGGACCTTTACGCCGATCGGGGAGGGGGGGGGGGGGAGCCTGAAACTATAATGGCCTACGTGTCAGTCAGAAAACACAGGATCCACGCAGTCCGCCTTTTGTCGGCGTGGCTGAGGGCCCACTTCCCATGCACGTGCAAAACCGGGATCAGCGATTTACATTGGTCGGGACCCTGCGTCTGTCAGGGGCGCATAGTGCCTAACAGCGGGCCCTTTGTTGGAAAGAGGCCCGAATCAACCAAGGTCATTGCCATACTCATGCCACCACATATCATCATGTCATCAGTCGATTATAACTTTTGGTTCCGTACTTTCTAGCGGTCATGTCCAACGTATTTTATAATGTAGCAGAAACGTGCTTCATTATTAACACTGGCACAACTAGCTCAACATCGATTCAGAGCTAATCGATGTCCTGCACATTTGAAAATTTTTCTTACCGGTGCCAGATCTGAACGGCTCGTCGATACTCTTCTTGGCCTTGAATGCCGCATGGCCAATTAGGTCGCAAAATTTGAATGGCGTTACCGTTCGGCATGCATGTCTGAATGCCTTTAAATTGGTCTGCACGACATAGTCTGCACATCATCGCGGGGCTGAAGCGTAGAAACTAGAGAGTTTTGGGCTTCAAGAACAGCAGAGTTGTAAACTGCACCGAGCGATCTTTAAAACGGCCATTTCATTTAAACCCCATGCAGGTAAGGGACGTTCCCGTTAGAGCGTCAACCACACGCTCTCATATTACTTTCGTCACCCTTGAGAAAACGTCGGTTTTTTTTGCTCGAAGATGGTCATTTGGGTGAAGAAAGAAAACGAGAGAGAGAGAGAGAGAGAGAGAGAGAGAGAGAGGAGAGAGAGAGAGAGAGAGAGAGAGAGAGAGAGAGAGAGAGAGAGAGAGAGAGAGAGAGAGAGAGAGAGAGAGAGAGAGAGAGAGAGAGAGAGAGAGAGAGAGAGAGAGAGAGAGAGAGAGAGAGAGAGAGAGAGAGAGAGAGAGAGAGAGAGAGAGAGAGAGAGGAGAGAGAGAGAGAGAGAGAGAGAGAGAGAGAGAGAGAGAGAGAGAGAGAGAGAGAGAGAGAAAGAGGGAGAGAGAGAAAGTCGATATACATTTTGAGTTATATGGATGTGATATGTATGCATACTATACATTTCATGTAATCGCATGCACACATTGTAACAGACCCATCGCGCCCAGTTTGACACCTGGTGGCGAAATGTGACCAGGTATCGGGAAGGTATACTACGCAGCAGAGCAGACGGAATGTTTCGCTCCACGGAGCCGATGAACAAACGGAAAAGTGATGCAAGATAGGCGTACGACAGCACTAGTCACCGGTGCTAGTGCTCCAGATGCAAGCTACAGAGTGGCATCGGCGATTTAGACAGTACTTTAGTGACTGCGGTACGTAAATCTTTTGCCTTCACCGCGCCATAGATGAAAAGTGTTTTTGAGCGTCTTTTCAAAAGAGCGACTCGGTCGCGCGGTTTGGGTGCGGTCGGCCGCACGTGCGAAATTGCGCGCAATATTTAGGAGAGGCGCGCCCGCCAGATTTGGACATCGGTATGCAAAACCTTTCATGTAGTCGATGATTGTCCCACGAAGTGGGTGAAGTGGGTGGCCTTCGACGAGTCCCCATGGACCATCCTGTTTCCACGCGATGGCCGTCGCACGTGTTTTTCAATGTTCAGTTTTGTGGCATTTTGACTCCTGAAAATTAGCCCACGCATATCATGCATACCTGTGGTGTGGTTTGTTCTGTTGTGGTTTCAAAATTGTGCTCAATGCTGGCGGCTATAATATATTCATAGCGCCTTGTGCTGGTGTGGACATGACTTGTACTTGCGGGTGTTTTCTGAAAAATTGTCATTATAAACAGTTTTCCTCACTTAACATGGATCTATAGCACATAATTAGAAGTGATATTTGGATAAGTTAAGATCATGCAATGAGTATGGATTCAAGCACCAAACTTCTGACAATGCTCAGTAAAGTTATGAAATCCAAATGGGTGTCTGTCCTTCCTTCCCAGGTTAAAGTCTGGCAGCATCATTTGGCCTTGGTTACACTTCCAGCAAAGAGTGTTCCAATTTATAAAGTTATGAAATCCAAATGAGTGTCTGCCCTTTCCTCCCAGGTTGGAGTCTGGCAGCATCATTTAGCCTTGGTTACACTTTGAGCAAAGAGTGTTCCAATATTTCATCGTTTGGGCAGCATGATTATTAATATTTTTCATGCTGTTGCACCCCAGCCTGTAGTTCACTACCAGTTGCCCCTCCCCTTGTTCAAAATTAGTCAATCAGCATCTAACAGCACAGCTGTTAAACCAGTATTTATGGGCCTTGGGCTTGACAAATGGGCTGAGTACCTCAGATATCTGGTTCAGGGTCAAAGGGTAACAGATTAGCACCAAGAATTGGGTGGGGCACCACACTAGAGCCAAGACTTTGGTGGCATGAATTTTTAATTACATCCTGCATGCTCTACTGATGAATTTTGGAATGCTGTCAACAAATGAGCACATTGCAAAACACCAATGATGTTATGAAATACTTATGTGTTGCACAGGCCTGTATGGGCCAGTTTGCAGTGTTGTGAACATTATATATATATATATATATATATATATATATATATATGTATATATGTGTGTATGTGTGTGTGTGTGTGTGTGTGTGTGTGTGTGTGTGTGTGTGTGTGTGTGTGTGTGTGTGTTCTGTACAGGTAGACACCATGTAAAACCACCATCTTTCAAGAGTGTCTGCAGCAAGTTCACAGGACTTGGTATTCCACTTGCTAATAATGTGATTCTGACTGAAATTGATCAAATTACATATAAAGATAATGCAACCAAGAAACACCTAAAATATCATCAGCATCATAACAACTTAACTAGATCATGTTGCTCTGCAGTGACAATAAGTATCTATGATTTTCAGGCTGATCTTGAGTAGCAGTGCACCATGGAACTGAGTGTGGCATCTGAGTCAGTGTCGAGCCTGCTGGGTCGGGTCGGCGAGACGGCGTCGCCGCTGAGCACGCCGCAGTCACCACGCGGCAGGCGCGCGCCGCCCGCGCGGCGGCGCAGCTCAGTGTTACGCGCCGGCATCCTGCGGCGCGCCGCCGGCCGTCGCTCGGCGACCGCCGGCTCCGACCTGCAGCAGTTCCTCCGCGACCAGGAGGTGGCGTTCGACGGCAGCGCCGAGCCGCTCGACCTGGACGAGAGCGGCTCGCCGGCGACGCGCGCGCGCTCGTTCCTGGCGCGGCAGCGGCGCTCGCTGACGGGCGCCGATTTGGCCACGCTGCTGGCCGAGCTGCGCACGCCGGCGGTGCGCGACGGGCGACGTCGCGTCTCGGTCGGCGTGTCGCAGCGCCAGCTGGCGGCGCTCGGCGACGACGGCATTGGCGCGCTGCTGGAGCTGGCCGACGACGACCTGGAGCTGTTCGAGGGCGACCTGAGCACGTCTGTTGAGGAGACGCGCACGCTGCCGTCCACCATCGGTAGTCCATGGTCGGAGCCTCGGGCCGGCGAGCCTGATAAGTCCGGATCCAGGCGTCGAGGTGCAGCAGCTGGTTCTGAAGGTGCAGGCAGTGGAGGCGAAGGGGACGTTCCTGAACGCGGTTCGGATGAAGGGGAGGGTATGGATCGGGACTTTTCCAGTGGTAGGGATGCTCGTGCTCCGAGCGAAGAGAAGTCGCCGGAGCGTGGGGTCTTTGGGATCTCGATTTCGGCGCGATCACCTCTTCGCAGAAGAGGTTCGTCTGCTGAAGACCGCAGTGAAGGATCGACAGCTCAACAACAGCTGTCGGTGTCGGGCGCCCGGGATGTTGAACGATCAAGACTGGAGGAAGATCTGGACCGAGAAGGGGACGCCACTGACGACCGGTTCCACGACGCAGATACCGCTTTCGACTCCCCGGTTCCTCCGCTCGATTCGGAGTGGACCCCTGGCCCTGGATCCAGGGACACGACTCCTGTGGGGAGCGACACGATGTCGCAGGCTCGCGTCGTCAGCCGTAAGTCCGTCTTCGAGAAGTTCCTTCCGGGCGCCTCTAGGACGGCGGGTATAACCTCAACGCCTCTGTCAGAGCCGCCGCGTCGCTTGTACGGCACCGCCCGGCAGGACGCGCGCGCCGCCTCCTTCCGCCTGGCCGCGTCGTCTCCTCGGTCGGCGTGGCGGCGCGGGCGGCGCGTCACCGGCTCGCCCGGCCGACCGCGTCGCGTCACGTTGGAGCTGGACGACGCGGAGGGGCCGACTTTCACCAGCGGGCTGATCGCCGACCCGTCGGTGGCCGGTGACACCGCGTCTGACTTCAGCGCGACGGCGGAGGAGCGTCGTACGGCGTCGGTGCCGACGGCCCGCTGGCTGGAGGGGGAGGGTCGCGAGGCGTCGGGGAGCGCGGACGTCGGCGCCGACGCGTCCGACTCTGCCAACAGCAGTCGGCGGCGGCGTGGTTCGGGCCGCTCGCCGGGCGGCACCGTCGGCACGCTGGCCCGGCGGTCCCTGCGCGACGACTCGGCGGATGAGGACGACATTGCCGACCGGAGGAGCCGCGACACACAGAGCACGTCTGCCACGCCGCGTCAGAGCACGTCAGCTGCACCGCGTCAGAGCACGTCAGCTACACCGCGTCGGAGCACGTCGGCTACACCGCGTCAGAGCACGTCGGCTACGCCTCGCCAGAGCATGTCTGCCATGCCGCGTCAGAGCACGTCAGCTGCACCGCGTCAGAGCACATTGGCTACACCGCGTCGGAGCACGTCTGCGACGCTGCGTCAGAGCACGTCGGCTACGCCTGGTCAGAGCACGTCGGCTACGCCTCGCCAGGGCGCGTCGGCTACGACTCGCCAGAGCACGTTGACCACGCTGGGCGAGAGCGTGTTTGGCACGCCTCGCCAGAAACGGTCGCTGCAAGAGTCGACGGCCAAGACGCCTGTGGGGCGGCGGGGCTCCGCCGCCGCGTCAGCTGATGGCGCCGACCGGCGGGGGCGGACCACGCTGCTCGCTGCCGGCCGACGGGTCACCCAGCAGGAGGCGTTCGCACGCCTGTTCCCCACCTATGATCGCGACCAGGAGGAGCGACGCGAGGCGGCGAGGGTGGCGGCGGCGGCGCAGCGCGTGACCCGGCCCCGCCCGGCCGCGGCCGTCGGCCGGCGACTGAATTCGCTGGTCGGCCTGCCGCCGGGCCGTACGCGCCGCTGGTTCCGCCAGAGCGCGGCCGGCCTCCGGATGACGGCCGAGGCGCTGCGAGAAGTGGACGCCGCCATCAGCCAGTTCGAGCGGATGGTGCTCGGCTGGCTGAGCGAGGTGTCCGGTGGCCGGCGACACGTCGAGCAGCAGGACGTGCTGGCCGTGCTACGCCGCAGCGGCGTGGCTGGCAACGAGGCTGAACTGCGCCGCCTCATCCGCCAGTACATGATGCTCGAGGAGCAGAAGCAGCTCATACAGGTCACACGCAGCGGCACTGGCCTGGCCCCGGCCGACAACCCGCTGGCCGAGTTTTGATTGGCATTGTGATGACGCCGTGGTGGACTGACCCGGGACCCCGGCTGCGTGGTCTGGCTGTTTTGCGTACAACGGTGAGCGGTGTTCGTTCGTGGTTTGTAACTCGCTTGTAGGCTAGTTGTGCAGCGTTTAGCTTTGGCCGCGTTGTTCAGTATCCCAAAAAGTTCGAATGCTATTACATGGTGTTGAAAAGTGCTAAGTGATGTATCGTTCAAGACTGCTTGTACATGTTTTGCTTTTTGTACCACAGAATACACATTACAGCTGAAAGACAGACATCCGGATGTAATTTGCTTATCAGCCGCATTGTGTATAAAAATTCCCTACAAAAACCGCGCAAGGCACATTCTCAGCCTTTTTGTGAATCTACTCGTAGAGGTTCTGATGTCACGTTTCTTTGTATTTCCTTCTGTCAGCTGCTCACGTAGCTTTAATGCATGGTTTTAGTTTCGCCAAATAAGTTGTGCGGGAGCAGAAAATAGCCAAACTTACCTAAAAACGAGGCCGACGGGAGTGTTTCTTTTCGGATTAGCTTACTCCCTCTGTTCTTTATACTTATTCTTTTTATTTCCCTAGCTTATGCCTCTCTGCCGCCACGAATGGAGCGATACGCACAACTGGGCGGGGCAATACGCTGGCCGGCCCCAGCCTTCTTGTTGACGTCACCAAACAGCTGGCAGGTCATTGATCACAAACCTCAACAGCTGCTGCTGCGCCACATTTGTAGCCATTCAATGTTTTTATAGAAAATGGCTATCGATAAAACCTGTCGCATCCAAAAGAACCGTGCATAGCACAGTTTGTGTGCGAGGTGGGCGCCGGGTTCCTATCCACATATACACCGCATATGCGCTTGTAGGTACGATGGCCTTTAGGAGAGGGATCCATAGGAAATTTAATAGGAAACGTCCAATTGCATACTGCATTCTATATGAATCCTCTAGTGAGCCATGATTTGGTGAGGAGTGGACTGAGACGTGAGAACTTGGCTTCTTGATTTTATTGCAATTTTGGGTTGAATAAACATTTCATATTCTGTGTGTATAGTATATGTATGTAGCTAGATAAGTTGGTAGGAAAAGCATGTTTTGAAATATGAGTGCAGTAGCACCATTCACATTTTCACACTGGAAGTAGGGTTTTTCATTTTCAGTACATAAATACCATGAGTCAGGTTGTTGTACATCACATCTGAATCTCAGGTAGTCCATTGGGTCCTATTTCACACATGGTGCATGTGTGCCCTCCATTTTGTCACTTGGGCATAGATTCAAAATATTGCTCTCTTATGGCAGTGGACAACATGTTGTCTATTGTTTTTTTTAAGTTGTAAGACATTTTCAGTTATCATATAAGGATGATGATGCTGGATATCAACTTGCATGCTTCATATTTGTACACCTGTGTTAACTGAATGTAACAGTTGCCTTAAGCTTATGAGCTGTGGAGGATTTAAAGGCTTAAAATAATTGCAAGTGCAAAAAATATTGTTGACAGATGCAGCATAGTCATATTTCTGGCACTTTTATGACACTGTGCCCAAACTTTGGCTTCTAATGATATCTTCTTGCAAACTTGCCTTAAAAGGTAAAGTCAAGGATGATATAAATTACACATGACATATAATGAGTGACAGACCAAAGGTAGATAAATGAGTTAGGTAGGTGAGTCATGATCTCAACTTCTTTTTTATATTGATTAGAACACTATTGTGAATGAGGGTGGATAGGGGAAGTGTATTTGGAAAGAGGCCTTGGTCACCATTTTTATTCTGGTGATGTTTCTAAATGCTCAAGCATAATGGCTAACCTAAAATATGAAAAGGTTTTGTATGTTGCTGCATTACATCTGTTAGCAGTGCTGTGAAATCATGGGGCAGCATTTACATTAATACACTGGTCACATTTGAAAGCAATGTTACTAATATGTACTGATAAGTGCATGTGCCATGTCTTGGATACTTCTAACCAATGGCTGAGGCTCATCTCAGTGCTCTTTTCATCACAGGCATCAACTTGGATTCAGAACAACCAAGCTTTAAGCTGCATGCACAACCTCAGCATCACATCTGAGAGAGCTCGCCTCGGCGCCGCGACACCGTCCGCGGCCGCAGCCGGCGGCGGGCCATGGCCGACAAGGACAACGTGCGCGTGGCGGTGCGCGTGCGGCCGCTGAACGAGACGGAGGTGACAAACGGCTGCCGGAGCGCGGTGGAGGTGAACGCGCTGAGCGGCGCCGTGTCGCTGCGCACGCCGGCCGCCGCCGCCGCCTCCGAGCCGGCCAAGACATTCACCTTCGACGTGGCGTTCGGGCCGGACTCCAAACAGGTGAGGGGGTCCGGCGAGGCGCGAGCAGGGCCCCTGGTGGGCCGGTCCGGTCACAGGCTGGTGAGTCCCCGCCACGCCGCCGCAGCTCGGACAGACGAGAGTCGCTGCTGGCCTCCTGACATCCGGCCTCGCCCGCCCACGCCCACGAAGTGCACGAGGGTAAGAACTTCTCGTACTGTCGTCACCAAGCTGGCTGGAAGGGGCAAAATCCCGTCCGTGCCGCCGGTCTATGCTCTGCGCTTACACTGTTCTGTATCTGCCGACAGTTCGACATATACAACCAGGTGGCGCGCCCTATCGTGGAAAATGTGCTGGAGGGATACAACGGCACGATATTTGCGTACGGTCAGACCGGCACGGGCAAGACGTTCACCATGGAGGGAGTCCGATCAGTGGCAGAGAAGAAGGGAATCATTCCCAACTCGTTCGCGCACATCTTTGGACACATCTCCAAGGCAGCAGGCGACACCAAGTACGTTTTGGCAAAAGAGGATGCTATGGCATTGATATGTTTAAGGATGCCGCCTTTTCGTGTGGCCTAGGGGCGGCAATGGATTGTTGATGCACCGATCAGGGGCAGAGTTTGCATTCAGATTCATATTCACACAGGCTCCGCCTGGTATCTGGTCGGAATATGAAAATCCTCTTACTTACATTACTTTCAAGTCAAATCTTTCACGACTTGGTTGAATGAACTCGGATTCCGATTCAGACAGCATTTGCAAAGTCATCATTTTCACCGTGACCCCAGGAAAATTGGACAAAATTGGACGGAAAGACAAGACAAAATTGGACGGAAAAAATCCATTGC
This sequence comes from Pollicipes pollicipes, assembly GCF_011947565.3. NCBI lineage: Eukaryota > Metazoa > Arthropoda > Thecostraca > Pollicipedomorpha > Pollicipedidae > Pollicipes > Pollicipes pollicipes. The sequence continues at coordinate 44,258,215 of NW_023596921.1, read as the reverse complement.
TCCTTGGATTCGGCCCCCGCCTGGAGTCGAGCGCAGGCGTGTCGCAGGTGGATGGTGTCGATCGGCCGCTCTCGCGCTGTGCACCCGACCTCATCGGGCGCTGCTGGTGGGGCTCCGCTGGGTCGTCAGTCCGAGGCCGAACCGTCTCGCCACGCCCGGTAGGTTTCTGGTGCGTGTCTCCTACCTGGAGATCTACAACGAGGAGGTGCGCGACCTGCTCGGCAAGGTGCAGAGCCAGCGACTCGAGGTCAAGGAACGGCCCGACGTCGGCGTCTACGTCAAGGACCTGTCGGCGTTCGTCGTCAACAACGCCGACGACATGGACAAGATCATGACGCTGGGGAATAAAAACAGTAGGTACCCCAGGATGTGGATCGCTGTCACCACCGTGCCCCCACACTCGTTTGCGTTCGTCTGGAGCTGACCGTCAAGAAATGTGGTAACGAAATCGAACAATACAGCGCTAATCTGCCTTATTTTGGACCAATCGTCGTCACTCTGGGCGCTGGGAACAGCCGTCGACCGTCGCGAACGGACGTGTGTGAACGCGCTGTGGTCATGGCTTTCGAGTACTGGATGACGTAGTCATCGGCACCCGAGGGTATTTTAAGCCCTGATGCTTTGTGGATACGCGGTTACGTATGCGGTGTTGTCAACTGAAGTTATATATATATATATATATATATATATATATATATATATATATATATATATATATACATTAGAATATAATACGTTTGAACTTTTTGCCGCTGTTCATTTCTTTATCCTTGCCACCAATCGGGTGGTGAGATTTGAGGTGTCAGAAGTACGGCTTCGGCACGTAGAAGGCAATTTTCCATAACCATGATTGTGTGTTGCCGGTATCGGCAATTTCTTAGGTGGCTACTGAATTCATACCCCGTCATGCGATGACCCAAGGCCAGTTACGGACGACGTTTTCAGGGCTGGAATCGCACAGTCCCTGCAGCGTCGTATATTTCCATGTCCTTACGCCTGAGTTTTTTGGGGGGGTGGAGAGCCAAACGGTGCCTGCTGGTATGCCATTTGCTGTCTGACACATACCTCCGCCAAGTGCCGCGCTCTCGTGCGGGCTGTGTGCCCTATGCCGTGCCCTCTGCCGAGCCTGCCACCAGCCACAGCCTGTCCGCCGCAGGATCGGTGGGCGCGACCAACATGAACGAGCACAGCTCGCGCTCGCACGCTATCTTCACCACCACCGTGGAACGGAGCGAGCGGGGCCTGGACGGCCAGAACCACGTGCGCGTCGGTAAACTACATCTGGTCGACCTGGCGGTGAGCGGCAGCGAGGGCTGGTGGTGGCGGGCCACGGGGGTCGGTGTCAGGGCGCCGTAGATGCCCGGCGGGCCACGGAAATCGGTGTCAGGGCGCCGCAGATGCCCGGCGGGCCACGGGAGTCGGTGTCAGGGCGCCGTAGATGCCCGGCGGGCCACGGAGGTCGGTGTCAGGGCGCCGCAGATGTCCGGAGGGCCACGGAAGCCAGTGCCAGAGCTCCGCTGTTGCCCGTTGACGTCTGACACCGACTGAGTGTTCGGAGTTGAGCTCCGCAATCTAGCAGGAAGGGAAAGCGGAGCAGAGTACATGTCAACTTGGCTCAGATTTGTGGACGTGGCCATCTGTGAAGTGAATTCATAGATCCCGTGGGAAGGGGTAGAATCACTTAGGGTAGGGTACCGCACATTTTCTGCGAGTATGGCCGTCAACATTTATTGGGATACCATCCGTAACACTATGGGCTTGCATGACGAGCCACGAGGCTATGCATGGCTGTGGAATACATTGGTTGGTACGTGATGAGGCTGTCCCGTGTCGGAACAGTTTTGTCCCGCGCCTAGTGTCTGCCCAAGTGCGACTGACCCCGCTGCCTCCACCGGTATCCTCCAGTGGCCGAGTGCCCTCGGTCGCCGCGCGTCGGGGTTATGGTAACGGGCGGCAGAGCTGCCAGCCGCCGCTGAGCCGGCAGTAACCGCCGTTGGCCGGCCGCCCAGGGCTCGGAGCGCCAGAGCAAGACGGGCGCCACCGGTCAGCGCCTGAAGGAGGCCACCAAGATCAACCTGTCGCTCTCCACCCTCGGCAACGTCATCTCGGCCCTGGTGGACGGCAAGAGCACCCACGTGCCCTACCGCAACTCCAAGCTGACGCGCCTGCTGCAGGACTCGCTCGGCGGCAACAGCAAGACGGTGATGGTGAGTAGGCCGGTGCTGTGGCTGCTGTCGTCCGTCTTTCGTTATCTTCGTCATCTGTCTGCAGCGCGCATGTCCCTGCACAACCTGCCGACCTGTTGCTTTTGGGATACCTGTGCAATGTTTTTCTCACTGCTGGGATTGCGACAAGGAATAAGTATCGCTGCGCTCCCAAGTCTCACCGCATGAAAACGAGTCGCGTTCTGGCGATTGCTTTAATGGTATGGAGGGACGCTGGTCTCGCCAGATCATGGGACTGCCTGCCAATGCGGCTACGACCGTATGGTGCCGCTCCCGTTGTGGCTGTCGTTTGGTGCTCGCCTGCTAAGTTCTAATGCCACCATTTGGTGTAGTACTTGTCGCCCGCCGATGGTGTAGTACCGTGCTCTCTCTAACGCTGAATAAGGCCCTCGGTTTCGTTTCACCGATGACTGCCTTCCACAGATTGCCAACGCCGGCCCTGCCGACTACAACTACGACGAGACGTTGAGCACGCTGCGGTATGCCAACCGCGCCAAGAGCATCAAGAACAGCGCCAAGATCAACGAGGACCCGAAGGACGCGCTGCTGCGCCAGTTCCAGAAGGAGATCGAGGAGCTGCGCCGTCGCCTGGAGGAGGAGGGTGAGTACCGGTGCTGCCGGCACGGTCGGGGGTGCTGGCGGTGAGAGACTACCGGCCAGGGTGGCTGCCGACGTGGAGGGGGTGGTGCTTCGGAGTGCTACACAACCTCTTGTGGGGCACACGGAGTTTCATGCGGTAAGCATGCATATATGTTGTTCGTAATTATTGCAAAATTGCCAGTCGCCTAAATTTGAATTATATTTTGTCATTTTCAAACCTTCACAGTCCTTTGAACACAGGGTGACTCTCGTCCGGCTTTTGGACCGACCTGGAGCCATGTCGCGTGTTGTCTCCGACACTCGAGCTTGCGGGCCGACTGTGGCGCTGTATGATCAGCCCCCCCCCCCCCCTCCCCCGCGGCCGCGGCCCCATCTGACCCGGCCGCCCTCTCGGTCACCGTCAGAGGGCGGTGGCGACTCGGACAGCGGCTCGGCGGAGGAGTCCGGCGGCGAGGAGGCGGCCGCCGACGGCTCGCCGCGCCGCCGCCGGCCGCGCCGTCTCACCGAGGAGCAGGTGGCTGAGGTGCAGGCCCAGCTAGCGGAGGACCGGCGCCGCCTCCAGCAAGAGAAGGGCATGGCCGAGGCTGAGCGGCGCCGGCTCAAGCAGCAGGTTGACCAGCACGAGAAGGAGCTGGCGCAGGCGCAGTGAGTGGGGCTGGTGGCGGCGGGGAAAGGGTGGTCCCGGTGACTGTGGGGCTGATGGCGACGGGAGAGGGGGAAGTAGTCCGGTGACTGGGGGATGATGGCGGCTGGGAGGGGGAGGAGTAGTCCGGTGACTGTGGAGGCTCAATAGGCGTCTGGGAGGGGGGAGGGAGAGGGGAGGAATAGTCCCAGTGGGGACTGTGGGGCTGAATGGCGGCTGGGAGGTGGGGAGAAGTAGTCCGGTGGCTGGTGGGGAATATGATGGGGGCTGGGGGGGGGGGGGGGAAAGTAAGCCGATAGACTGGCGGATGAATGGTAGCCTGGGACAGGGGAACAGGAAGTAGTCCAGTGACCCGTGGGGCTGAATGGCGGCTGGGGGGGGGAGAATTCCGGTGACTGTCCGGGCCTGATGGCGGCCTGTGGGGGGGGGGGGGGGATCCGGTGAACTGCGGGTAATGCCGGCGGTGGGGAGGGGGAAGTAGCCCGGGACCGTCGGGATGATGCGGCTGGGGGGGGGGGGGGGGGAGTCCGGTTGACTGGCGGGAAAATGCCGGCGGTTGGGAGGGGAGGAGTAGTCCGTGATCCGTGGGGCTTGATGGCGCTGGGGGGGGGGGGGGGGGGGATCCGGTGACTGCGGGAATGCCGGCGGTGTGGGAGGGGAGGTAGTCCGGTGACCGGGGGGCTGATGGCGGCTGGGGGGGGGGGGTGGGGGGGGGGGGGAGAGATCCGGTGACTGCGGGAATGCCGGCGGGTGGGAGGGGAGGGAGTAGTCGTGACTGGGGCTCTGATGGTGGCTGGGAGGGGAAGGAGAGTTCCAGTGACCGTGGGGCTGATGGCAGGCTGGGGGGGGGGGGGGGGGGAGATCCGTGACTGCGGGAATGCCGGCGGTGGGGAGGAGGAGTAGTCCGGTGACCGCGTAGACCAACTTTTCTCGATGGGCCATGTGCCGAGGTCGTTTATCACGCCTGGCTGAGTCGGCGCCATGCTGGATGATGTTCCTCGAGAGGACTCGTGTGAATGCTAGCATGCGTGAGGATAGTGACTTATCTCGTGGTGCTGCCCGGGAGAGCATTACCTGCTGGCCCTTCACAATTCATAGAATTTACTCCACTTTTTCCAGAAGTAGTGAATGGCGTCTGAACTGGTGTCCTTAGCATTGTTGTCGTTGTCTGGCCGTGTTTATGTTCAGCACCGTCGTGACCGTCGCCCCCCCCCCCTTCCCCCAGGCGGGCGCATGATCAGTTGGCCGAGAAGCTGGCGCTGCTGGAGAAGAAGATCATCGTGGGCGGTGTGAACCTGCTGGAGCGGTCGGAGGAGCAGCAGCGCCTGCTGGAAGAGTCTGCCCGCGAGCTGGAACGGCGCCAGCAGAACGAGCGCCAGCTACAGCAGGCGCTGCAGATGAAGGAGGTCAGGCGAGCTGGGCCACTGCCGGCCGGTGACGCCGCACTCGAGATTTTGAGGACTTTATTTGGTACTCATGCTCCTAAATCTGCTCCTGACGCCTTCGAGTCAGGCACTGCTTGTTCACGCCTACATGAATACAACTCCCACATGGCATTCATATGCGACAGCTGCGTGTGACAGCCATGCTGGGTGCTTTGCAACATTTTGCACTAAACTTTTTAAAGCTTAAAACTTTTCTTGAGGTATTGTATATGTTAAAGTATGTTATACTATTATATTAAAGAATATGCTTATAAGTAAGGGCTGTATGTTATACTAAGATGGTGTACTTATTGGCTGCAAAAGTAATGACTGGTGTGTGCGTGTGCAGCGTAAGTTTTGACGTGTATGAGGTTTTTGCAGATAAAGATTGTTGATTATAAGTAAGACCTGTATAGGTTTTTTCTATACAAAAAATGACGGGTTTAAGTTTTTCCACCAACCACCTGGGCTAACTGAGTAGAAGTTTTGTCGTCTAGCACTCATGTCATACATTGCAGTAGAAGTACTGTCATGTATAAGTATGGTATAAGTCCTTGCGGTAGATGTAATAAGGTGTGCTCTTATTAAGTATAAATCTTGTTGTGTAGCACTGATTTCCTGCGAGTTCTGTAAGACGCAGTTACGCCATGTAGCACCCCCGCTCCCGTCGATTAGTTTTTGTTGTAGCGCTAACGTCGTGACACAGGTGAATAGTAGGATACTGAACCTTCTGTGAGGCAAGGGTTTTGACTCCTGATGTCTGTAGGATTGGGGAACAAAAGCCCGCGTCAGCGAAGGCCGCGCCGAGAACCGGTGATCACATGTTTTCGCCGCAGTCATCGAAAACTCTGGCCAGTGTGGGGGTCGAACCCACGACATTCGCGTTATTAGCACGACGCTCTAACCAACTGAGCTAACCGGCCACGGGGATGGTGATGAGTAAGACCGCCCGTGCCTCTTCAGGCGGAACGTCTAGACATCGAGGAGCGCTACAGCTCTCTTCAGGAAGAGGCGGTGGGCAAGACCAAGAAACTGCGCAAAGTGTGGCAGCTGCTGCTGGAGGCCAAATGTGAGCTGGAGGACCTGCGCGCCGAACAGCAGCGCGAGAAGGAGGGGTTGCTCGAGAACGTGCGACAACTGACCAGCGACCTACGCCTCCAGCAGCTGCTCATCGACCAGGTGAGCGAGTTCGGTGCGCCGCCGTCTCAGCTGGTGTGCCGCTAGACTGGCGTAGACGCGACGTGCAATGCCGTTGATGAGCGTCATTGGATGTCGGTGAACACCCACTCCATGCCCCACGAGTCATTGAAACTGTGGCATTCCGTGGGTCATTCCATGTCTGTGAACTGACCTGCGATGTAAGCGCGGCGTTGTTGACCAGGTCCCGGCCGATGTGCCGTGCTCACCTGCGCGTTCCGTGCGATGATGGGTCACCGCTCTCCCATGCGCGTTTCGTGTGGTGACGGGTCACCGCTCTCTCTTGCGCGTTCCGGGCGGTGACGGGTCACCGCTCTCCCCAGCGCGTTCCTAGCGGTGGCGGTTCACCGCTCTCCCCTGCTCTCTTTTGTGCGGTGACGGGTCACCTGTCTCCCCTGCGCGGTGACGAGTCGCCGCTCTCCCTTGCGCGGTTCCGTGCGGTGACGGGCGGCCTGCTCGCGGCAGGCGATCCCGGCCGAGTACCAGAGCATGGTGGAGCAGTACGCCAGCTGGAACGACGAGATCGGGGAGTGGCAACTGCGCTGCGTCGCCTACACGGGCAACAACATGCGGCGCAACACGGACCCGGCCGATGCCGACCGTCAGCCGGAGGTGACTGGGGGGAGCCGCGCCGGGCCGGCTGCCACAGGCGTCCGCCGGGGCGGACCCGCTGGTGCCACGCAGCGGGAGGGGCTGATGCGTAACGTGTGGTGTTTGTGTGGGCAGTCTCGAGGTGCGATGCCGTGCTGGATCGGACCGGTAGGTTGTCCTGTATGTGCGCCCACCGCCGGGCGCGCTAATGTCATGTATGGCTTGTCGCATGCCGCCTGACACTGATAATTATTTTATATTTCACGAGTGCTAGTATCTGATATATCACTAGGGCTAGTGTCTTATTTATCACTCGTCCCAGTATTTCATCAACTACTTGTACTAATATCTTATGTCATTGGTGTTCGTATCTTATCTGCCAATAATATTGGCATCATGTCGTTGGTACTAGTATCTCATGTCATTAGCACCAGTATCATATCTACCACTAGTACTAATATCTTACCTATCACCAGTACTAGCATGTTATGCTCACCAGTCACGTTACGTCTGCCGTATCACGCGTCGTGCTACGACCGCGGGTCGCAGTTCGTGCCCGGTCCGTCTTTGTCCGGTGATGCTTCTGTCCTCTCACAAGTCTTAGTTCATCTGCCTCTCACGGGTCATGCCCCGTGCTCGGTCACGAGCGCCGCTCCCCTGCAGTGTCCTTGCTCACGACGCGCGGCTGTCGTATTGCAGTCGCGGAAGGGCGTGTCGTGCTCCCTGAACATCCGTCACCCTCGCTGGAGCTGACGTATCGCAGCCGCTGGTGGTGGATCTGTCTCGCGTGTGCCTGTCGCACTCCGCGAGCGTGCTCCCCGCTCACGCCTGACCCGCCGCAGCCGCCGCTGGTGGATCTGTCTCGCGTGTGCCTGTCGCACTCCGCGAGCGTGCTCCCCGCTCACGCCTGACCCGCCGCAGCCGCCGCTGTTGGATCTGTCTCGCGTGAGCCTGTCGCACTCCGCGAGCGTGCTCCCCGCTCACGCCTGACCCGCCGCAGCCGCCGCTGGTGGATCTGTCTCGCGTGTGCCTGTCGCACTCCGCGAGCGTGCTCCCCGCTCACACCTGACCCGCTGCAGCCGCCGCTGGTGGACCTGTCGCACGTGTACCTGTCGTACTCCGCCGACGGACCGGGCGTGGCCATCCGGCCCAAGTCGGCCAAGCACCGACAGGCGCGGCCTCGCGGCTCTGCAGTCCCTCCCGGCACCGCTGCCAGACAGTGAGTGCGCCGTCGCGAGCCGCTGAGGTCGGGGGCGCCCAGCGCACTGTGCACGGAGGACCATGCCGCACTGCGGCACGCGCTTACAGCTGTGGATGTTGATGCGCGGGGCTGTGGATCACTGGTGTCGGACGGAACAGGAATCGCGTGTCATATTGTATCATGCTGCGAGGGATGGTGGTGGCCGCGCTCCTGCCCGCGCTCAGCCATGGGAGCCGCCGGCGGGGTGTACAGCTCCGCTGAACTGCATAAGGCAGCCACTGGCCGGCACGGGGACGCCGCGGTCGCCGTGTGACGGCCAGCGAGTGCTGCGTGACACGGTCTCGTGTCGCTCCAGGCGGATGTGAGACCGACGGGGCGCGATCCTGCCACGCCAGCCGCCCCAGCTTCGGGGCGCTGGTGGAGGAGACGGCGGCCTGCTGTGATAACCCTTCAGGCAACCCTGCTGACGTCAGCCGCGCTGCGAGCGAGGCTGCCTCCCGACCGTGTGCAGTAATTCTAGTCTAGCCTGCCGCGCGCGCGGCGGCTCCACCCGAACGCCGCGGCATGATAACGCGGTTGACTTTGCGCATCCGGCGAAGCGGTGACTGCGACCGCCTCCGACTGTGATGAGGCTGTATCTGGAGCGCTCGGACTGTTTGTCGTGAGGTGTTGCGGTTCACTGGGGCGTGTCGCACCTGATCTCACTCCGCGGATGGATGTCCGCACAACGGGAGCCCCACCCCTCGCCGGAGCCGAGACCGATGCAGGGCTCGCTGCCCGCCCGCACTTATATTCACCGTGTACTCCGCGCCTCAGGCAGTGTATGCGAATGAGCGAGCTTGGCGTACGATGTAACCCGACGTGCCACGAGGACGACACAGAGCACGGCGGCGGCGCCACCAGTCCGGGCTGGTGCGGCCATGTTTCGCCGACGTCCTCGCCGGTGTGAAGGTGGCTCGCTCACACGCCGCCTCAGCGCCGCGCGGCCGGTAGCTTTGCACGTCAGACAGCGGGCTGGCCGCCTGACCTGGGGATCACCGCGTGTGTGTGTGGAGCCGGCTGCGTCGGCGGTCGGCCTCTCGGGCGGGCTTCCAGCTGAGACAGTCCCAGGCTGTCGCCGGCGTGCGGCCTGTGGCCATGTCCGGCCGACAGCTGACGCACGTGGCGGAGGTCGCGCAATACACGCACGCGCACAGAACGAAGATTTATTATGGGCCGGCCGGCGCAAGCGACGCCGGCGGTCGGCTATCGCAGAAGTACATCAACACACATCAGAACACCGGGCGTCAGTGTCAGCAATCGGGGGCGTGGGGGCCGGGGGCGAATGTGAATCAGGAATGGGGCCACCCGACAGGACAGCGGGCGCGGCCGAGGCGTCTATTGCTGTTTACACTCCTGCGGGTCGCCGGCTTTGCCGCCTGGCGCTCTGGCTTTCTTGGGGTCGAAGTCGGGGTCCTCCTCGTCGTCCATGTCCTCCTCGCCTGCGGACGGACAGGACGGACAGATCATGCCGAGGAGTTCACGCTTCACTGGCGGGTGCATGATGCGCCAGGTTTCAAATTCCGGCACCTGCTATCTTGGGCCGGCCTGAACATCGATAATGAACGGACGATTCCGAGTGAATACCAAAGAATGCCTCGTGTGTGAAAATGGCATAAAAGTCAATGTCTGTACGATAACCACCGTACTGAAACCACAACGCTGGCAACCTATGGAAAGTAGACACGCCGTCGACACTCACTGCCCTCGTCGCCGTCCTCCTCTTCCTCCTCGTCGTCGTAGTCGTCCTCCTCAAGCGCCTCGCCGGTGAAGTAGAGCACGGCGCGCGGCACGATGCGCTCGCGGATATAGTGACCGATCTCAAAGTCGGCAGTCAGCTGGCCCTGCACCTCCTCGTCCACGTCCGCGTCCGGGTCGTCCGGTACTGCGGGCAGCCCGGGTCAGGCCCGCCGTCAGGCCGGCGCAGGGTCGCAGCCGTCAACGGTAAGGGGTGGCATGGGACGCGCCTGATGGGTTAGAGTTCCCATTGAGTAAAGGTGTTCACGACGTGCGCTGGGGAGGGGTGCGCCTGCGCTAGGAAGGGGTTCGGCTGCGCTCGGAGGAATCCGGCGCGAGCATGGGGGGGGGGAGGGTTCCACCAGCGGCATTGGCGAGGGGACGCCCGTGGGATGACTCGTGCCACATGATGCTGACTGGCACTGGTAAAGGGTTCGCTTCATAAGACAAGGGGGGCGGGGGGCCTAGCGCTGGTTGAATAGCCACATGAGAGTTACCCGAAGATCGAAGCACGCTTGATTACAGTTGACACGGGCACTGCGAACGGACGGCGGGCGCAAGCGCCAAATGAACGCTCAGAGCGCAGCGGAGCAGCACGGCATTTATCATTCGTATTCCGCTTCAGTGAATGGAAGAGCCAGGTGCATCACTCCACGTCGTTATTGGCTTCACTTTAACCTCGTCTGTTTAACCTCGTCGTCTGCGTGTATAGACCCGAGATGAGGACAGTCGCACCGTGATCCATCTATTGCACAGTAATCCTGCGCCTGTCCCCCAGCGCCGGGTGGCGGCGCGAGGACTCCCCCGCGCCGCCCACCACGTCACGGCCATCGAGTCACGGAACTCGGCATACCGGACGGCGGGTTGAAGAAGTTGAAGAACGAGTCGTTCTGCACCGTCTTGGTGACGGTGCGCGTGCTGCCGCGCGACTTGTGCTTCTGCTTCTTCTTGATCGTCTTGAGCGTGATGTTCTTGCCCTTCTGCCAGTCTATCGTACAGCCCTGCGGGGCGCCACACGCGTCTGAGGTGGCCGCCGAGCGCGCCGGGCGCCCGGCGGGGCGCGCGCCAGCCGACGACAGACGACCGCGCCCCGCGGCCGCTGAGCGACGGGCGGGGAGGGAGGGGGGGGGGGGACTGACGAGTCACCAGCGCCGCACTACATAGCAGGCTGCTGGCGGGGAGCGCGCACCAGCCAGCCGGTGTTCGTAAGCACGGCTCCACTCTAAATCCAGCCATAAAATAAGCTAGAGCAGTGCTCCATTGTATCCCTCTAGCTATGACAACTTGTACCAACTGTGGTATGTGACATTCAAAGAAAGTTGGCTTCTATATGCTAACAGACATTTTTGCAGACTGCTGCGAAACAGATACCGTCCATCTGCAATGTTTCTACAGAAAAACAATACCATATTACTGTTGCTTACATTTTGCACATTCCACAGCATGCCACGTTCACTTCTGAGCAATTCCCTAAGTCATTCCATTCTGCACATTCAGTCCTAACACGTTTTCGAGATACAATTTGCACGTTGGCTTCCGCGTGCCAGCAAATCAATACGCCTGCGCCCCTCGATCTTGCAGACCAAACGTCCACCCCACCTTGCACTTGTAGATCTCGGGGCCCTCGAACGTGAACGGCTCCTTGTCGTCGGGCCGGCACTTCATGAAGTACTCCTTCGTCAGCACCGTGTTGGTGAAGTGCTCGTTGGACGAGAAGTGGAACTCGAGCGTGAAGCCCTGCCAAAGCAGAGATGGTCAGCCGCCCAGACGGGCATGAGCTCGCGGGGCGCAGCTCACCCAGCCTAAAAAAAAAACACTACTGCAGCCGGCGCAGACACCACCACTGATGCGCCCACACGGTGCCGGCGTCTCCACACGGTGGAAGCTGGCGCCCCCAGCAGGTCTGAGGTGACCAGAGCGCCAGCAGGTGACCAGACCAGACCAGACCAGACCAGACTGAGGTGAGGTGACCAGGCCAACCCAGCAGCCGCACCAGGCTACACTGGCACCGCACGCCGGGCCCCCAGCAGGTCTGAGGTGACCAGGCAGCCCAGCAGCCGCACCACGCTACACTGGCACCGCGCGCCGGGGCGCCGGCCGGCGCGGCCGGGCTCACCATGGGCTCCTTCTCGGAGAACGCCACCGTGATGTCGGTGAGGTGTTTGAGGATGGGTTCGTCGTGCTCCCGGATCAGCTCCGAAAGCAGCTCCACGTTCTTGCAGACGGTCAGCCAGAAGTCGGGGATGCCCTGCGCCGCCCAAGGACTGTCAGTCTAGAGCACGCGTACCAGCAGTCCCCGTCACCAGACACATCCAGCTCAGTTCTCCCGGCCACTCCCAATGGTCAAGGTCAGGCGCGGTGCTCACGTGTCACCATGTGGCTGCCTGCTGCTCGTCCCCACCCCCAGCTTGCTGTGAACGCGGACATCGGCAAATGGCTAACCGACGCGGATGCCACTCACGCCGGGAAGACGACAACACATCCCCTGCCTCTACAGTCCGGGGCACTCTGCACCGGACTCCCACACACCTGGGTGCTTTCAGTGCGCCCCCGCCCCCCCCCCCCCCCCCCACCTCGCCCGAGCACACGCAGGGACGACCGGCCGGGGCCCGCCCCGGGGCGGCGGCCACTGACACGGCCCGGTCTGCGGCCCCCTCCGGCCGGCACAGACGCCGCGGCCGGCGCCGGCAGACGCACCTTGGTGTGCTCGTCCATGCCGTGTAGCTTGGCGTCGCCGTCGCCGATGGTGGCCTTGTCCTCCATTTCGAGGCTGATCTCGTCGTCGAGCGTGAACTCGCACTCGGCGTCGGTCGGCTCGTACTCGCCGCTCACCACCGACGAGCGCTGCCGGCCGCCAGGCCTCAGTCTCGCGGCGCCGACGCGCGCACACACACACGCACGCACGCACGCACGCACGCACGCACGCACGCACGCACGCACGCACAAACACACACGTACCATCGTCCAGGCCCATACAACGCGCATCGAACAGACGCGGCAAACGTCGTAGGCCAGACTCCCACACCCCATCCGTCCGGCTGCCGCACAGCACAACTCGGACCAGATTACTCCTGCATCGTTACATAAACATATACATGGACGTCAGTTCCTTGTGTTGCGGACCTCACGTTTCACGCCGCGCATTCTAACGGACAACGCCTAAGGGCGGGGCGGGGAAGGATGATGCCTAACCCCTCATACACCCCTATCGGCCACTGATGTACCCTCCGACCACCACACGCTGCGTCCAACAGCCGGCTGCAAATAGTCGGCGATTTCTCACCTGTTCATATAGAGGCATGTACAGTTTGTGGTATTTACACTCCAACGCGTGCACCTCCTCATAAAAGGCAGCTTCAATGTTGGTGGCTTTCAGCTGAAGGTTCTTCAGCGCTTTGATCCTTCGCTTGACAACCTTGGGTAAACTCTGCAACAGAGCCGTGGCTGATAGTTCCGAATAACTGCGAGACATGCTACAATTCCCATGGTCATCGCATTCTGGAATGTTAACCCCATACCCAAATTTCTATAAGAGGCTTGCGACGATCCTGTTTTGGAAAACAAGGGAACGGCACCACACAGCCTCAGATCTTCTCGTCAGGGTGGATAACTTTTAGTGCACCACGAATTTCAACATTATACATAACACGCTAGCAGCGACAGCAAATAAAATTAACGCCGCGGAAACCACCACGTGCGTGAAATGGGATAGCGCACTGAACCATACCTGCGTCCATTCTACACTGTATTTTCACTCGACAGCCCTTTTATTGCCAGCAGGTGGGTGCATTGTGCACCAGAGCAGCTCAGATTCGACTTTTTGTGAACTTCAAGAGGAATAACGATAACAGGAAACATGTTTGCAACTGTATTGAAACCATGTTTGAAATATGCAACACATACAGTATGCTGTTATAGTTGCATTAGAGAAAAACGGCCTGGGATGATTGCTTCTTTATCTCAAGTTGACCCCGACTCCATTCCACAGCGTCATATTCAACCGGCCAACCCGAGCGTGTGTCAAGAGTGGGAAACGTTCCAAGAAATTTGGACCTCCTCATTATAATACATTACTATTTTAAGTTAAATGGGTTGGCATGACCCCACCGACCACACGACATCGATTACCACTCCGAAATAGACCATCGCGTGCCGCCCCGACCCGACAGCCCACGTTCCCGGAACTCGGCCGGGAGGGCTGGACCCACGAGCTGGCCGGGACCCGACGGCAGCAGAGGTCGTGTTAATGATGCCGGCCTGCCAGCGATTGCGACCCAGACACAGCTGGTGGCAGGCAGCAGGGCCTACCCTCCCACAGGCATCGCCTAGCTGGGATGCAGCACCAGCTGGCACCAGCTGGCACCAGCAGACTGGATGAACCAGGCGCCGTTCATTGCGTGTTACCACGGGTGGCGCCGTTTGGTCGTACCAGCCACGCTGACGCTGGTAGGAGCACAAGCAGCACATTGGCAGTGCCCGGAGCAGGGCAATGTTGGTGCCAGCAGTAACAACGGTACATACCCTGCTCCATACCACAGGGCCCGACACGTGTTCCGGGCGCCGGGTGCCCGTCAGTGGGCGGGGCGGGGCGGGGCGGGGCGGGGCGGGGCGGGGCGGGGCGGGGCGGGGCGGGGCGCGGCGGGGCGCGGCAGCCCCCGCGCCGTACCTCGATGTAGCCGGATGGTGAGCCGATCATGCCGTCCAGCCGGCCCTGGAGCGCGGCCAACACCTGCGGGTTGCGCATCAGCTGGGCGGCCACGCTGGCGCTCTCGTTGCCACTCTCCCCCTGCTGCTGCTGTTGTTGCTGCTGTTGCTGCTGCTGCTGCTCACTTTCGGCGTCATCCATTGTCTCCAGCCCCTTCTCTGGGTCTTTGGACATGCTGGATTGGACAGATGACAGATGTAAGATCTGCCAACAAACAGTTCTGGTTAGTATGTATCATTCCAGCATCTAAAACTGATACTGTGTAGGCTTTTGCCTTTCAATAGTTGCTTTAAATGGAGTATGCCATCTTTTTGCACATTCCACTTATTGTTGCATCATGTAGACACCTCTGATTTGATCTGTGGCAGTTTCCTCTAAACCATGCTGAATAACTTAGGATTTTGGTTTGATCTAGCCACTTATGTGAGAGAAATCTCATGGGACCCTGCTCACCACTATGAAAGAAGTTTTGTTGACCAGCAACAACCTTAAGCAAGAACTTTCCCAGTGAAGAATTGGGCACAGGTGGTAGTTTGGGGTTTAGTTTCAGTGTGTGGCACAGTCTATGACAAATAGCAAAATGGCATTCCCCTAGGAAATGTGTGAAATGTAAGCCTGTTTGTGCTGATAATTAGCAAGATTGTTGAATGTCTGCCAGGTTAGCCACACAATGAGACTTGTGTGAAATCAGTCATGCATCAAGCCACACTGCAAAATGCACATGTTATGCTGAATATTTCCTGAAAGGCTATGACATCCCAGCAGCAACTTTACCACATGGATACCATTCATTTCAGAGCCCTGAGCTCTGCTCAGATCAGCTCACAACCAATGTTGTCACATAGGGAGCCAATATTTGAAGAAATCATGAAGTATATAGTAATTTCAAGCAAAACTACCCAAACATTTTTTAAGCCAAAACTATTTGAAAATTTAACACAGTTTGATGATGCTTGAATTCAGCACATAAATGATACAGGTCTAGCATGTGTAAGTCATGTTGGCATTC
The DNA here is from genome assembly GCF_011947565.3 of Pollicipes pollicipes. Classification (NCBI taxonomy): domain Eukaryota; kingdom Metazoa; phylum Arthropoda; class Thecostraca; order Pollicipedomorpha; family Pollicipedidae; genus Pollicipes; species Pollicipes pollicipes. The sequence continues at coordinate 44,242,844 of NW_023596921.1, read as the reverse complement.
TGCAAGGTTGATGCCGTGCATGTATGTGCCAAACTCAAGGCAGAGCAAACTGCACTCAATTTTGTAATTGATGTTACATGGCAAAATTGTTTATAGTAACCTAGCAAGAAATTGCTCACAACATAAGACCACAATTCTTTGAAAGACTGATAATATATGCACTGAAATTCATAGATCCCATACATGTCCAGAGCAATATGTGTTTTAAGCCACCTGGTATCACACACAAGAAGCACAAGCCTACTATTGAAAATAAATGATATAACCATAAATATATAATGCCACTAGATCACTAACACCTATGCTACATGACTAGCAAAAGTAAGAACACCAAAACAGGAGCATCAGCTGAAAAATGGTAAACACTCATAGGCAAAGTAAACAAACCAAGATAAACTGGGTAAGTTACAGGCAAACCAACAGTTCCCATGTGTGAAACACACCACATGCATTGATCATTTGCTTGGCAGATGCTCTTGTTAAGTGATAAATGTCTACTTCAGCATGTGGGTTTAGCTTCATGTGATGCACAACATCCATTTTCACAAACTGCACACTCTGGGCATAGCTGATTCTGATCCAGTGATGTTACATATCTACAGTGTTGGCCTTAACGGTCTAGTACTTCTGGGCGTGGGGTTCAGTGCCTGTTAGGTTAAGTCCCGACACAAAGGTTAGGTCAGCCTTGGTAAAGTTAAATTTTGGTAAGTTCACAGAAATTGTTAGCCTAACTAGATCAGTGGTGGCACTTGTCATTCAAATTCATTCTGAGCCGAGGTGCTCCATTCAAACTGACATGATGTCATCTAATGTCTTGTACACAATTTCCAAGGAGCAACCAAAAACATGCCTGGCTAATGGATGTGAGGCAAGTGCAAAAATATTCCCGCAGTACTTCACATGCAAAATTTGGGAGAAATGGCATTGTATACTGAGCAGGATTGCATTGATCAACCCAACCTTCCAAGCAATAATCCTCACCAATTGACGTAAATTCAACCATGAAAAAGAGTGTCACATCTGAACGCAGCAAAGAATGCTCCGTACAATTTACCATGAACAGGAGTAGACTTAGATCAAATTCAGCCCACATGAGGCAAAAGCGTCATGGCAAATAAGCCGTGGACGACCAACCTGTAATACTTCAACCACTAAAAAAACACCGCTACAGTAGTATATAATACCTGATTTGATAGCAGCCCACCACTAAAAATGTACAAATGTCACTTACACCCCAACTCTCTCTCCTGCACAAACAGGCCGCACCAAACCCCGGGAACCGCGATTTCAGCGCGCTTACAAAGAGGCGATATGTTGTTGTACATCCTCGGTCAGCCATACGCCGCCTGCTCTAAGCCAATCATGTCTACCGTTGAACAAGTATTGGCCAATGAGCAAGCAGAAATTTATGTCAGGAAACCAAAAACGGTAGCATTGAGCACGATTGGAGTGTTTACACCTGCTACCATAGCGCATGTGGACAAATAGCTGAACACTGAGAAGACGTCAGAAAAACACGCAGTTTTATTTTTGGCTTACGGTCCTAAAAGTGCATGTGTTTCATGCGATATGGAATTGGTTTTGGGAATTTTCCCGATTAAAAGATTGCTTGATGTTTAACTGGTTTCCGGACCAGAAAGCAGCTCTCCGCCAGAAATATGTCACTTATGACGTTTCAGATATCCAAGGACGTGGAGATCGAGGAAACACTCCCAACATAGGCGGGGGGTTATGCCGGCGTGCTGATGGCCTATTTTGAACCGCAGAAGTATTATGTAAGCCTGTCAAAGTCAATTTTAAACTGTCTAAGGGTCATTCTGGCCTATTTAGGACCCATTCTGATCAAAGCAGGGCAATTCTAAGCTTGCAGAGGGGCGCGTTCTGCCCTGTCGAAAGCGCATTATTGACTAGATAGCCCATTCCGCCCTGTAGAGGCTCATTCTGATCTGTGGACGGCCCATTTTTGACTGGAGTGGTCTTCGTAAGCAGAGGCCTCAGTCTGGTCTTTGGGGGTTCCATTCTGACCTTTAGAGGGTCCATTCTGGCCTTTAGAGGGTCCATTCTGACCATTAGAGGGCCCTCATTCTGGCCTTTAGAGAGCCCACTTTTGTCTAGCAAATCATTCTGACTCGGAGAGGTCGCATTCTGCCCTGTCGGGAGCCCATTTTGATATTCAGAGGGTCAATTGTGATCCGTATGGGACTCGTCCTGATCTTAAGAGGGCCTACAATTGACTGTCGGAGGCGCATACTGGCTTACTGAGGAGTCACTCAGCAGCGCAGGTGGAGGGGGAGGGGGATACAAAGGGCACGTGCCACCCCTTCCCTTAGGTTCCTAGAAGTCCGAAGGGCCTATCGATACTTAAGATTAGGGCCCGATTCGAGGGCCCGAAAGACCGGCCGGAGGTCATGTTCAGGGGCTCCAACCCGCAGGGCCTGATGCTCCAATGCCGGCCAGAGGGCCCTGCACGCTGCTGAGGAGCTCTCGCGTTGATAAGGGCCTATATGTCGGTCAGTCGGCTCCATGCCACCAGTTACGCATAGTCGGCTGCGTATCGGCGTGGGCCTGGGGGCCCATTTCCCAAGCGGGGGAAAGCCGGAGCCAGCAATTTGCATTAGTTGGGGTCCCGCAGCGCCTAACTGTGCTGGGGGCCCTGTGCTGGCAAGGGGACCAAGTCGGCCAGAGGCAGTGTTTGAGGGGGCCCAAAGAGCCTGGAGGGCCCACAGGGTCCGACGACCAAGGGCTTGATTGGCGTGTCTGAGGGCATCAAGGGCTGGTCGGAGTCTTTTTCAGGGGCCCGGCTGCGGGAACGGACCCTCAGATGGCAGTTAGTGGGGCCTTAACGCCGATCAGGGACACCCTGAGTCGACATGGATATATATATATATATATATATATATATATATATACATTGGTTAGGCACCACCACAACGTCCGCTCCGTATCGATATGGGACTGAAGGCTCACTTTCCAACCAGCTACAAAGCTGGGGCCAGTGACTGACTCTGGTTGGTGCCCCTGTATCAGGCCCAAACGGAATCGATATCAAAGGCCCACTTGGAGGGCATAGGGGTCCTAAGGACTGGATGTAGGCCACATACAGAATCACGGCCCGTAGCATCGCTACCTGAAATATCAGTCAGAGGTCTTCTTGCACCGTTTGAGGATCCTTAAGACAATGCGGGTGTTTATGTCTGCCAGAGACCACGAACACCGAACAGTTGGCTCGCTACCAGTCTAAACTCCGGGCCATTTCCCAAGCGGCAAGACCGGGGACCACGATTTGCATTGCTCTGGGTACCTGAAACAGTGGTGTCGGCCCCTGTGTCGATTAGGGGCCCTCAGTGCGTAAAAAGGGGTCACGTCTCGGCTTGTGGCTCCTAGCCGATCACGAGCGTTGTTTGAGGACGTACAAGGAGGGGCCGGATGGCCGCTCGGGATCAAACATCGAGGGCTCGATTGGATTTGGACCCGATTCCCCACCCGTAGTGCCGGAACCTGAAATATCAGTCAGAGGGCTTCTTTTATGGTCCTCTTTCTAGGTTTCTTTATCCCTATCATAAGGGGCGTGGGCACGAAGCCAAATAGTTGCCTCCATGTCCGTCTAAGCCCTTGAGACCCATGTCCCAAGCGGGAGCGAGGCTGGGGCTCGCATTTGTAATGTTCGGAGTCCTTGACACGATAAGAGCCTCCTGAGTCGGTCGAGTGCCACAGTACCCAACAGGGGTTGTGTGGTGGCAAGTGGCCCGAATCGGCCAGGAGCGGTGTTTGAGGGGGCCCGAAAAGGGACTGAAGGGTCTCGTGAGATCAAAAATCAAGGACCCAGTTGGAAGGCTGAACGACCCAACTGGCTGGCTGTATGTCGCATAAGGATCTCCTCCCGTAGGATCATGACCTCCAATGTTAGTTAAAGGGCCTCTTGCACTGATTGGGACTCCTGAGGCATATAATTCCCCTGTTTCGGTCAAAAATCACCAACACCCGAACAGTCCTCGTGTCGTTCTGAGCACTGGAACCCCGAATGACAGGGGGCTTTTTGCATTGGTAGGGCTCCCTGACAATGAAGGGAAACATGAGAGCCTATGATGATTATTCACTTTGAGGTAATAGCAGGGTCCTGTGCCCGTCATGGCTCCCAGTACCAAATGATGGGCCCTCACACCTAATACCAGCATGGGCCCGTTATGCCGAACAGGATGTGCCAATATTGGACCACCTGTGGCAATCAGGGATGTTGTTGCGTCAGTGCCGGAACACTGTGAATGAGGGGTTGGGTTCTGGCTTCTGCGTTCTATCGGTTTAGAAAGATTCCACTGAACTACTGTAACTATATGCAGCGCCGGTGATCCATTTCATGCAGTCGTTTAGTTGATTGACTAAAATTCATACATAATTGATCTCGCGTTAACTTCTGGCTTCTATCCCAGCTATAGAAGTCAAATACAAAAATATAAAAAGCATACTCTCATTAACAAATGGACCACATTCTTCTATATTTCTGTTTTTTTGGGGGGAGGACGTCTTACCATCGGAGGGCCGTTTGTCAAGCCTGTGCCCCTCCTTTGCCCAGGCCCTGGCTGCGCGCCTGGGCCCAAGTATCGGTGGCGGATCCGAATGCGAGCCCGTGCCCCTTTGGCCCGAAGGTGCCGGAATTGTCTTTGAATGGGCCCATGACCGACCGAACAGACGCAGTTGTTGTACCTGAGACGAAATCAAATGGGCTGTCTTGGGCCTCAGGAGACAAAGAATAGTCTCAAGCGAAAGTGAAAGGCCAACGAACAGACAAAATGGTTCTTCGCTGATTGAGAGCGTGGTGATTTGGGAGATTTTAAACGTCCATAGGCTATCCAGAGGCCCTATACTGTTGCCGAGTGCCCTATATGTACACTTGTCGGGTTAGCCTGATCACTAAAGAGCCTTCCACGTTGCCCCTCGCTTTCTTGCATTGGCTCGGAGGGCCCTGTTGTGGCTCTGTCTGCTAGTATTCAGGGGCAATGCTATTCTTCGTATTTGCCCGAAAGGCTTCCTACGCTGTTACTGGATCCCCATTTGCCGGGCACACCCGGTTGCCCAGCGGCCCTTCATATTGGTCATGGGTTCTTTCGACTTGCTTGAGGGGCCCCGTGCCGTTGCTGGAGCCCGTGTGAGTTGACGTACCGAGACACTCGATGCTCAGGGCCCTCTACATTGATCTGGGACACCTTTCCTTTGGTCTTCTTTGCGGATGACCTTTCACTCTTATCGGGGTTCTTCCTGTTGGCCTACCTACACTCTTGGTCGCATAGGGACCCGCTACAGTGGTCTAGGGCACTTAACGTATTCCTAAAGGACCTTGGGCTGTCGTTCGAGACCCTATATGTTTATGCGCCAAGGCATTCTCGGTCGCTCAAGGGCATTCATTCATGAACACTGACCTGGGGTTATTCCTGTCCGCTCAAAGGGTCTTGCGTATGGCCGAGACCCTATATGTTAACTGGCCGGGGCACTCCCGATCTGTCAGGGGCCAACCACATCAATCTTCGGCTCTTGTCCACCTCGCCTGCTCCGAGGACTCTACAACTATGGATGGGAGATTCCTTGACCCAACTCCGCCGAACCCCAAGATCGCTCAGATGCCGTCACCAATGGTCTTGTTTTTGTATTTTATCCGAGGGTCCACGCCGTTGACAGAGACCTAATGTTAATCGGCAGGGGCACTCTTGATCGCTCTGGGGCCCTCCACATTGCTCGGAGGTTCTTGCGATAAAGTCAGGGGATCCTACTCTGTTTCCGAAAGCCCGGCGTGTGCTGACGAACGCCGAGGCGTTTCTCTTGCTCGTTTGTACGGACCAGACTAAATTACTTATGTACACAAATCCGAGATATACGTTGTGGCGATTGTCCTTGAAGCCGTTGCCTTAAATCAGCAGTCGGATATGCTTTGATAAATTTCCACATGCAGTTTCCGAACGTAATTTTACGCATCGCCGAAGTCGTAAATGTCATTCCTGTTAGGCATTTTCATTAGTGACACTTATTTTGCCGAAGTATCACGGTCTTAACACATTTGGAATGCTAGAATATTTTACAGTGCATAACAGTTAAAGCGCAACTCTTTATTAGTCACCAGCCATCAACTGATCACATCGACCAGCCGGCTAACTACCGGCAGCCGGCTGGCTGTACATAACCTTGAAATCGAGTTATCGTGTTTGATGTCGATGGTATTGAGCGGCCATTTTTAAGTTTATTTTGCATTGTTTTCTCCGAAACATGTAGCCTCTAAATGACAGGATTAACCACGACTTATACAATATAAGCGTGCTCTATGTGCATGTGCATGTGTGTATGTGCATAAGCACCATGCGCGTTTTCTTGGGCTGTGCACAGGAAGATGTGATTCCGTGGGCCAAATAGCGTACATAAGCGGAATACGATGATTTTGGGGGGACAGCCCCGTAAAACTGCAGCGGCCACAATTCGCGTGCTCCCCCTTGACGAAATCCTGGATCCGCCACTGCCCATTACTAACTGTAGTGTCCCCATTCTGAATGATAGATGGCTCATTCTGGCCTGTAGAGGGCCCATTCTGATCTTTAAATGTTTGATTATTGATCTGAGGGGCCATCCCGACCTGTCTAGGACGAATTCTGCCCTGCATAGAGCCCATTCTGACCTGCAGAGGGCCTATTCAAGTTTGTGCGAGGCCCCCCTTTTTCATTCTAGGGGGCATTCGGATTTTGGAGTCCACCTCCCCCGTTCCAATTGAATATAGTTCCCACGCCCCCTGCACATATCCCATCACCTGCGGCACCCGTAACACAGATAATCTCGGCTCAAGGTCAAAAGTCGGAAAGCCAATTTGGCGAATACCTGTTCGTAAACTGCGAAATGGCAACTGTGAAATGGCGAAATGTGAAAAGCCGATGCGTCAAAAAGTGGAATCAGCGAAATACAGTTATGCCAAAAAGGCGAAATATAAAATAGCTGATATGATAGCATGGCGTAACGCGCGGCTAAGTGACTCATTGAATGCACTGCGCCGTGTTGAAAGGGGGGGGGGGGGAGCGGGGGGTTAAGCGGACTCTGGGAGCTGAACAAAAAACTAACAGACCTAGAGACACCAAATTCAAGAGGCAAATAGGAGTCTAACAAAGCACTTCTTTGACAATTTTTGACGACCCCTTGATTGCGACATTTGGGTCATTTAAGGTCAAGCAACGCCCAACTCCGGATTGGTGTTCGAAGTGCCCTTATATTTCCTCACCATGCATCTGATAACCAAGAGCCACTGGTGCTCATATCAAGTTAGTGACCTTATCTGTACTAAGGGAAATGTTCCACTTTTGTAGAAATTGAGACAAGCATCAGATACGATGAAATAATTAAATATCATGTCCAATCATCATAAAATCATGGTGGTGTTACTGTATCTCCAGAGGATAAGTCGTTTCTGAGATGTAAATGAATAGCGTGCTCTCAGCCTTGCGGTTAAAATCTCATCCGCACGTTCAAAGATAGTGTGCTATACACAGCTGCCACATGTGTATGCAAGAATTTTAATTAAATGCCTCAAGAAGTGATAACGTAAATCAATTCCTTGGAAAATGCGTATAAAGTGATGCGTCGGCAAACGCCGAGATACCCCTTTCGGAGGATGTTCATAAAAATTCAGCGTCTGCTGCTGTAAGGAATGTGTGAGGCCTTCTTGTCGATCGGAGAGCGCCGTCATCTGGTGGTAACATTCATCACGAACATCGCCCTGTATTGTTATCTTCTTGAGACCGGCGGGCGTATGATTATTTCAAATTCCATTCGGGATGGAGCACGTATCGCGAGTGATAATATTTCTCATCAGCTGAAAACCCGGACAAACGTTTTGAAACATTATAAAGCAGAAGAGGAGCAAAAGAGGGGTTAGAGAAGCAAAAGTGCGTTGACTGTGTGGCATCAGATGTGAGACCGTTTCAATGAGACACTGAAACAACTAACCACCGTTGAAATAGCTGACCACCGCGAACTTCCATCAGCTTATCCAGATTCTGAGCTCTAAAGAGTCCCGCAGGGCGGGCAGCATGAATCCGGGCCGCAGCCAAAGGGCGCGGCGGTACTCGATGCATAGAAAAACACCAACAAGCGAGAGCGAGACGCCATGCTTGTACTAGGAGGGCGATTGCAAACGAACTTTAACTATCCAAAGTCTAAGAAGTCGTTGGGAACTGCGCGCGTAGATTTTGCTCTTTGTTGACGACTCCGCTTAGAAACAAGGGAGCCCTTTCAAGTGTGTCATGCGTTACACGTGAGGAAAGCCTGTCATCAAGTTCTGAGTTTTATCTGCATGACGTCTTATGATTGCCAACTTCATGTTTTGGCTTTACCGCAAAAATTGAACACTTGCTGTCCTGTGAGACCGCCTACCAAGTGCAGCGATCCGTATCTTTTGACCTTTTTTACTTGCAGTTAACTCCATTTGGTGTATTGTATTCAATACATTGAACTGAACGGAAGCAGCCGTTCCCGGGCTAACCGGCTACCTGTTTCTCAACAGGAAAGTAAATCAGGCGAGCGGTTATGCCTGGCGAGTGTTGGATGTCCTGATAAAGATAAGTGCGCGCTCGGCCGTAATAAAATTGGGCGCAAGAACGTAGATCATAAATCGGTGTGAAACACTGTATGCGCTTGAGCCCTTCGTGGCAACTCGTGCCCCGGCAACCACGAAAAGACGTGCAAACATTACTTTCTGGGAAAGGTTTAGTGGTGCAAAATGAGTGCGTCGTAGCAATATCACGTGCTCTCCATGTTAACAGGTACAGAAATTAACGCCCGTAAATGATTGCCACGATCTATATCGTACACAAATTAGCATTCATGGCAAAGAGGAATGGCAACACGACACTGTACAGAACACCTCTCAGGGTGCATTCATGTCAAAACACGTCGGCTTTCATGGCATGAACGCCACTGGAGGCTGCTGAGCAGTTGCGCGAGGCGCCAGGGCCATGGCGCGCGGGCTGATCAGCTCTTCAGAGACCGAGGTGGCCGCCGGTAGGAAGGCCGGGGGTGAGGCAGTCACGTTTTCGAGCACCGCCAGTGACCCCTGAAGAATGGCTAGCTGAAAAAGGGGGTAGACATCAACCCTCAGCCGCGGCAGGTCATTCCTGAGCCGCGAAAGATCGATGACACGTTGGGTGGACAAGAGATGAGATTGAAACGTAGAGGCGCGCTGCGTTACGAAAGGCTGGAGAATGGCTCTAAAGTATACATGGGGGCGCAAGCAAGGACAGGAGGAGTGACGCCCCTTTCAACGCGGCGAGTCCATATAAGCTGCAGAAAAACGAGCACATAAGTGATTTGTGGAAAATAATTCGTCCCCGCCGCCACCAGACGCCCAAAGGGTCCAGCTGGACACGGACAGGGTTGCCCAACCCAACTGTGCGGGGCGTTCGAACGGCTACCTGGGAGACAGACGCGAAGCGGGTCTGCCAACACGGCAACCGGAGCTGGCTGCCAGGAACTTCTCACGGTCGTCGTTACAACTTTGCCCTGTTTTTCGCACCGCATCCTCCTTTCTCCATGTTTCGCAACACCTCTGCTTTTCCATGTTTTTCAACCATCTCCTGAACGTACAGAACCGGTCACTCATTCATCCATGTCCCATCCCTCCACGCCCCCCCCCCCCCCCCGTCTCCCTACTGATCGCCCAGTCCACAGGTCGACTGGCCGACCTGGTTTTTCTTCTTCGCATCATTTCGTTGTGAGGAATGTATGCAAATATTTTAAGACAGGAGTTAGGCAGAGCATAAGGTGCCTGCAAAATTGCGCATTATCGGACCGGGCGTGTCGAGAAAATAAGGCTGATACCTAAGCGAATGAGCATGTGGGCGCAGATCTATGGAAAAGAGGTAAAGATAAAGTTATAGCCTGTAGGAATGAGTGAGAATGCAGAAGTGAGGAGGCGGGAAATGGATAGGAAAACAGAGCTAGAGATCTTGTGGAAAAGCGGTAGAGCGGTAGTTAGTACTGGTCCTGGCATATGATGAGCTTTCAGCTCCTTGCATCCTGAGCCTCTCCCATGCCTCGAGCGGCTGACACGTAGTAGTGCAGGTTCGTCGCGAGTGCGCAAAAGCAAATTGTCGAATTGCGCCCCCCTCGGTAAGCGCGACATCGGCGGTGCTGAGCGATGTTCGCATTGTGCGCGACATTCGTCGCGTGCCGGAATTCGCCGCGCGTTAGTTAGGCTGGGAAAACGGGACGAGTGCGGCTGTGGTAGCGACAACGAAGAAAAGATTACAGTGCACCCAGTCCCTCGAATTATAGTGTGGGCCTCCGGCAGTGACCGAGGAGTCTGGAAGGGCGTGGGGAGCGAGGCTGTAGCCAGCGGCGGATAGATCCCACGCACCCAACCGGTACGAGGTCAAGCTGAGGGCACCTCACACCGGTCGAGGTCAAGCTGAGAGCAGCTCACACCGGCCGAGGTCAAGCTGAGAGCAGCTCACACCGGTCGAGGTCAAGCTGAGGGCAGCTCACACCGGTCGAGGTCAAGCTGAGAGCAGCTCACACCGGTCGAGATCAAGCTGAGGGCAGCCCACACCGGTCGAGGTCAAGCTGAGAGCAGCTCACACCGGTCAAGGTCAAGCCGAGGGCAGCTCACACCGGTCAAGGTCAAGCTGAGGGCAGCTCACACCTCAGCTCTTGTCTCTCCATGCCGTAGTAAACACCGTTCGATGTTCAAATGTTCGTATTCACTGTCTTTGCACACACAATTACGTCTCTTCACACAATCGCTGTCTCTCTCCACCCACTGTCTTTCCCGTCTCAGCTCGCCAACACAAGAACGAAATGTCCCCACCGCTCGACAGTTCGCAGCCCGCCGCCCCTCCCCAGCTCTCTCTCGCCACTGTCCCCGGGCGTGGCATGGCGCCGCCGCGCCGGGCGTCCCCCCGCCCGTCGCCTCCCCGGCGTCAGGTTTCAGTGGGGACGGGCTGGCGCCGGCTCCGCGACGGCCGCTGACCCCGTCCTGGACCGCACCACATGCACTGTGCTATACATACATAACACGCCTTCGTACATCACATCACATAAATGAAGTTACGTATGATATGGTCTTTACGCAAATAATGAACACCAATTTACGGTGTCTTTCGACCCCTTTTCATGCTGCGGCATCTTATGTTAAGTTCTCACGTTGTTGACCAGCACGCCGCGCCAGCTGTCACCGTGAAATACACGTTGCACCTAGCGCCACACCAATGCATCATGGCTCAGTTCTACGCACACTTGTTCCGCATGCCCCACGGTATGGGTATGCGGGCTCGGAAGATCTCTTTTAGCGTTCACAGCAGAGCGACTCCGGCGCAGAGTACCGGGAAGGGAAAGATATGCTCACTGCACATGCATATTAACCCAATTGCCATGTTCGAACGGTTCTCAACTTTAACAGGTTGCTTTCCAATACCAAACACAAACACCCGCCTTAGAATTCGCCTTCATTAATGAGCTAGTATCCGACGTACATTTTACACCGGTCAGATTTCTGAGTACAGGCATCTGGTGACCACATGAAGGAAAGCTTCGGAAAGGCCGCAGGGTTCCACCTTCTTTGGCCGGTCCCCAAGAATTTACCGCACAGTGGCCACGGTGCGGAGTGCCCCGAACAGCCCAGTCCTACGGCTTACATAGGGCTTGCACCGGATTACTGCGAGCTTTGACTGCGTACGCGCACCACCCAGCCATAGCACCTGGAACACTTGATGCGGACTTCCCTCACCGCCCGGCGGCCAGGCGCGGCCTCCAGAGCCAGCGCGGCCGGCAGCCAAATCCGCTATCTGGCGAGAAGTCACCGAAGCAGCCGAGCCTTGGTGCCTTGTGCAGCCGAGACCCGCACCATGCACAAAGGACGGCGCCTGCACACCATTTCTGCCGCCTGCGGTATGTCATCCACGGGACGGTTACGCGAGCGCCGCACTACAGCGGATGAAAATGTTTACAAGAACAGTCATTTGGATGTTCCAAAGATGCCAACGTTTGATAAGAAGCGCAGGTCGCTTTTTGTGCAAGCCCTTGGGCGAGGTGCGATGCAAACAGAACTTGTCCTTACCGCCACAAATTGGCTCACGTTGAGTTTATTTTGCTCCAATAGCCTCGTTGTCTGTTGTATCGTGGCATATTTTTCGTGCCGCGCCTTTTTTGCCTGACGACCTTAAGCATTCAGTAACGTCATTTTTACGAAAAACGAACGACGATGCCGTGATTTTCGTAGCAATACTGGCTGAGACCATGTGACGTCATGTAGAATCTTTCTCGGTGCTGTCTTTTTCCGTGATCCTGGCAGAGTGGGACAGAAATGGCGCAACAGATTCAGCTATGAAGAGGCCAATTTGCGTGCCCTGTGCCGACCTTGAGTGATGTGAACGGGTGTTATGCGTTGCAATTATCGTAAGTTGCAGTTTGCATTGTTTAGGGCCCCCAAGTGGTGATCGGAGGGTTCCGTCTTCCGAGCTCTGTTGGGTGCGTTAAGCTTGCGTGGGCGTGTGCTATTATCAGTCAAAGTCAAAGCTTGCCGAGTGTATAAACTATTTTGTGAGAAAATGTTTTTTGGAGCATTTTCTTCCAAAAAGTACCTTGACAAACCCCTAATTCCTTACTTCTATAAGCCCGAAATGATCAATTAAGCTCTTCTTCAGCCACGCAGGGGCTCAAGTATTCCAGCAGTTGCAGTGTGCTGACACGGCAGGGATTTTGGCTTTTAAAATACCTGTTTTAGTTTGTCATTCCTTATTTTCAACCCATTTATACATAACATTGATTATAAGCCTTCAAAGGGAATGTTCCATAATTGTATGGAGTTCTGAGCTGGCATAGCCTTTAAAGGATAATTTGGTGAAGTTCACAGCCCTGCCTTCTTAAGGCCTAAAACTCTGTAGTTTCTGAGCTACAGGTGTAGTTTTCAATCCAGCCCCTGAGTTTGGGAAAGAAGAGGGTCAAAGCTGGGGAGAAAGCTGTTCGTTATCCAATTTTTGGGGATAGTTTTGGTCGTGTCATATTGTTTCTCCCCAACTCACTTTATGAACATATGTCCCTGTTGTTAGCTACACACCTTAGGAAATATGCTTGTTCATTTAGCTAACGAAGGGGGAAAAGTGGGTGCTGGTAGTATGGTGGTTAACGCGCCTGCGCTAATCACTACTATGGGAAACTGGAGGTATGGGGTTCAAGTCCCCGCAGTGTCCACCCATCCTGCCAGGGTGAGAGGCAGGTGATGCCATAAAGCCTCAGCAGCTGAGTGGGTTGTAAAGCCCCAATGACATGAAAGGGGAAAAAGTATTTCAAGGCTATTCAGGCAGGGATGGTGCCTTTTTATCCTTATTCAGATCCTGCCACCTGTGGCTGAATGCCAGGAAAATATGGTCTATTATCATTCAGCTGTAGTGGAACTGATTTGAGTAAGGTGATTTGAGTAAAGTAATCAACAGACTCTTTAAAAAATGTCAAACAAGCTGTACAAGCTTCAGTTATAAAGCATGTTTTGTGCCATGGTCTACATTGGTACCTTGCACTGCAATATAGAATTGTTCATCAACAAACACTGGATGAGACACCAGAGACCATCAATTAACTTAAAGCAGGAATATGTAAGGGACATCTAAATGCCTTGCCATAAGAGGTAACTACAATTATGACTGCAGAGAGTGACAGCTGCAGGCACTTATTGCCATAAAAATGGCAATAATGAGAATTGTTATAGTAAAAAGTATTCAGTGATCATATACTCTGAGTAGGCAACATTTGGCCAAAACTGTTTCTGCCATATTGTTCCAGACAGGTTAAGCTGGCTGCCAAAGACTTCTAGTGGAAAAAGGGAAGAAACTGTCAAGCTCTGCAATCACTTAGCATTACAAAGATTGGTAACACATACAGACAACACTCCTTTGTCACCATCCAGGCAACCAAGTCTTAACTCTGAAGTCACTAAACCGACCTGTCTGGAACCAATGCGAGAAGGCCCATACCTGTCCGGAACCTATATCAGAAGGCTTAGAAGGCTCACCAGGTGTTCTTAAACTGGTGACTTCAGTGTACCACCCACACCTTCAAAAATCGTGAAGGCCACTCTGGGATATTGCAGCCAAGATTAAGCTTGGAAACCACTCTGCCAATCTTCTCAAAATATGTTGCAGCAGATAGAGCATATGCAATTGCATCAGCCATTTTAGAACTAGTGACCTCAGGTCACGATCTGCACCCTCAAATACCCTCCTTATGAGTCTCTTGACCTCTTAAAAAACCTCGATCTGGGTTCTAACAATAGATGGAGGGTCTCGTGAGCAAAGGTTTTTTTGATTAAAGTGGGCAAACAAAGTTGTGCTAACATGAGTGAATTATGTTTTCCTGCAAATGTTCAATGTTCAGTCAGAAGCAATTGTTGAGAAAATTTTGCATCATAGTTTTAAATATGCACACTTGCAAACATTAGCAACAAATCCTTCGACGTCCAGTGTTGCAGTTTTTATGGCCGCCCGTCATCGGCCCTGCGGCTAACATTGACCGGTGGCCACCGGGCGGACGGAATTCTGGTGGAAGTGAAAGCATAAAGGTACAATCTCTTTTCTCGTGTTGCTGTAACGGTTAATCCGTCCAGAGGTCAACTTCAAAATCGTGTGTAAAGTGCGCCTCAGTCTAATGTTTGACGGAACGGATTTGTGCTCAAACACCTACGGAAGCATTCTTTCGCGACGGTCGTTCTCGCGCGCACGGCGCCCGCCGCCTGGTGTTACAGTGGCCAACGCCGTTCGGTTTAAGGGGAGCTGCAGCCCCGACCAGCACTATTTGGGCTCCCGAGATGCGAGCACGCAGGGTCAAGACTTTATGATCGAATTTGTTTGACTAGACTGTTCTGCTAAATAACGAACGCTTTCAGGCAAACATGGGTTTGCATTTTTCATTTCTGAACTCCGTTTTTTTCTTTTTTTCTCATTTTGGCCCACTCTCTTCAACACTTATGAGACCTTGTACTTTTTCGGGCAATGGGACCCCTTGGGAAGAACACTAGGGACACATCATCGTTCCCAGTCAGGGACTGAAAGTCCCTTCTGTCCCAGCGCGGGGTGCCTCCCGAGTTGTCTTTCTGGCGACACGGGGCGGGTTCCCCTGTCGATCTGGAGGCCCTTAGAGGGATTCATCATGCCAAACTGGCCTCTTCCTGACGCGGGAGACCTTCAGAACCGTGGCGTTGGCTCCGGATCGACGCAGGTGGTCCAATGATTGGCATAGTCTCCAGTTCGGCCCGACGAGTCCATCGCTGGTATTGGGTTTGAGAGCCCGTTCGGTACTGGAGCCATGGCCAACACAAGGCCTTTCCACTGTCTCTGTGTGAGTTCTCACCATATATTATCAGATTTCCTTTCATTGTCAGACGGCCCCAATCAACGCAAGAAACCCTCTGCCATTTATGGTCCCTTCCCCATTCTTGGTCAGCAAGTGTTCCCCTGGCCGACTCGAGGCTCCTTGTAAGCACATGATACTCTGGTAGGCAGTGTGGGCCCCTAACGGACACAGGAGCCCTGCATTGTTGCAGCGGCCCCGACCAGTACGAATCGCGGGCCCGGCCTCGTCCCTCCTTGGGATAGGGGCCTCCAGAGCTCAGACTGGCACGGAGCCGACTGTTCGGTGTCGTTGATCTCCAGCCAAAACAGAGGACCCAACTATGTCGGGGGTCCCCAATCGGTGCAATCCGCACTCTGACATTTCAGATTACGGCCCTATGGGCGGGAGTTCTTAATGTGACCTACAGTCAGCCATTCACGCCCTTCAGCATCCCAATCGAGTCCTTGATATTTGGTCTCGAGAGACCCTTCGAGCCAGTTTTTGGCTCCTCAGGCAAAGCCCGTGAAGGCCTCGGGCCAGTTGCCGACACATGACCCACTGTAACGTTGTTGTTGGCCCCTGGCCCGCACTGGGGCCCCGATCACTATTTGAGGGACCCAGAACAATGTGAATCGTGCACCGTGGCCTTGCCCCTGCGTTGGAAGTGAGTCCCAGGGTTTAGACCACCACGGAGCCAACTGTTTGTTGTTGGTTACCTCTGGTCGACATAAAAGCCCGACTTGTCTCAGGGGTCCTATATCGGTGCAAAAACACCCTCTGACGGTCACGGACCAACGTGCTAGGACCCTTTATGAGACCTACAGCCAGCCCTTTGGGCCCTTACGCCGTCCAAATCGGGCTATTGATCGTCGGTTTTTGTGGGCCGCCGTGTTCCTCATCGGGTTTCATTGAATACTGCCCTTGGTCGAGCCGGGGTTCCCATGCCAACACAGGACTCCATGTCAAACACGGTGGGCTCCCAACAGGTACAGGGGCCCTGACCAGTGTAAGTCGCTGGCCCCGGCGTTGTCGCTGTTTGGCCCATATCTCAGGGCCCTCAGGCCAATACCGACACGGAGCCGACTGTGTGGTACTGATGGTGCATGGCCAACATAGAGTCCCTCAGGAGGTCCCTGATCGACGCAAAGGGTCCTCTGGCTGTCATCCGAGAGTCCGTCCCCACGTTCCGGAGCCCCTGAAGATGACTCCGGTGCGCCCTTCTCTCCAATTGACCCTTGATTGTGGGTCGCGTTGGTCCCTCCGGGCTCTTCAAGCCTCAGGGCATCGGGGCCGTCACACGTCTGCTCTGTCCACAAGTGTATCCAGTTATTCAAGTTTCACATGTGTGTTTGGTTCGCCCAGGGCCATGTCGGCGCTGTTGGGCTTTGTGGCTCGGCACGGCGTGCCAGGCCGGCGGCCTCCTGCTGCCGTGCTGAGCTGCCTGCCACCCGTGCTGTCTGGCCGCCTGGCTCGGCCGGTGGCCACCTCCGCGACGGCGACCGCGGCAGCGGCGGGCCCACGTGCGCTGGCCCTCATAGAGGACATGCGCCAGCTGAGCGCCTCGCCACGGCCGGCGCTGCTGCTGGGTGTCGCCGGCCTGGTGCCATTTGCCGCCGCGCCCGTGCTGATGCTGCGCGCCGGCACCTTCAATCCGGAGCTGCTGCACGCCCAGCTGGCGTACGGCGCCTGTATCTTGTCGTTCCTGGGCGGCGTGCGCTGGGGCCTGACGCTGCCGGACGGCTCGCCCCAGCCGCCCAGCTGGGCCAACCTGGGCCAGAGCGTCGCGCCGTCGCTGGTAGCGTGGGCTGGCCTGCTGGCATCGCCCAGCGCCGGCGGCCTCCTGCTCATCTCCGGCCTGGCCGTGGCTGCCTACTGGGACATCACGCTGTATGGCTACCCGGCCTGGTACAAGGCGCTGCGCTTCTGCCTCAGCTTGGGCGCTATCCTCGCGCTGTGGACGGCGCTCATGTGCAAGTGGTTCCTGCAGGGCCCCAGCTGCGAGAAGCCGGCGCACCCCACCCAACCAGCTGAACCAGCGAAGCCAGCGGTGTAAGCCTGGTCAACTCCGCCAGCCAAGTGAGCCTAACTGGCCCAACCAGTCAAATAAACTCAGCCAGTATAGCCAGACAAGCAGTCTCAGCTGACCCAGCGGGCGAAGCAAGCACAGCCGACTCAGCTGGCCAAGTCAGCTCAGCTAGCCAAGTCAGCTCGGCTGGCCAAGTCCGCTCGGAATGCCAAGTCAACTCGGCTGGCCGAGTCAGCTCAGCTGGCCAAGTCAGCTCGGCTGGCCAATTCAGCCAAATAACCGCAGCTAGCCCAGCCAGCCAAGCGAGCCAGTGGCTCCGTCTGATCCAGCGGCTTAGAGGCTGTGTACCGCATCTTTCATTGGCTGTGCGTGCCAGTTTTCGGAATAGTCTTGGCTCAAAGGCCTTCGACGAGACCCTTGCATGCGCTGTGGTGTGGTGAAACGGATGATGTGAATCTGGCACATCTCCTGGAGAGTTATCGCTATCATGCATTGTTTTTTTGCGCCCTATTGCAGGCGTAATTTGGACGTTTCCGCCTGGTGTCTCCAGAGGTCACGACAGATATGTCAGCCATTTGTGCCAGGATTGAGCTTCAATCTGCTATCTGTACTACATCTCAACACCGCTATTCGCCTTGAACTTTTTGTTTACGTTCGAGAACAACTAACTTTTTGTTCAAGTTTAAAATCGACGACATTGTGCGCAAGCCGTAGCTAGAACACGCAGTAACAGATGGACGAATCGAACCGAATAAATGTGCGACGCGAGCATTGAGGTCTGAGTCGACACAGCAACATCCGTGTGCGCCTTTCGGAATAAACATAGCGTGACGCGTTCGGTTGCGCAGGAAAGGTGCGATGACATGGCGCGCTCACTTTCGGAATGCAGTTGCGCAGCTTCGCGGCGTGTGATGCTCGATAGACATTCATGTTGACTGGGTTACCCTCCATCCCCCCCCCCCCCACCCAAACGCACACCGCCTGCGGCTCCCGCTCGTACAGCGAATTGGTTGCCATTTGAGAATAAGACATTGACCGTATGTTCCTTGTTGTTTTTCAAATTTTACACGAAAACAGGCGCCATTTGAAGGGAAATAGGCACTATGCATCATTGAACCGGGCGATTTTCTGTGGATGAGTGACGAAGCCACGGGTAGAGATTTTTTTTAGAGTTCGGCCACTGCCTCCTTGTCCAATTTCCCCCCCCCCCTTCCCCCAATGGTGAGTTTGGTTCCCAACCTGCTGGCGCCAAAAGACAAGGCACTTAAGGCTGAAGACGTTGAAAATCGAAGCTCAGTATTGTACCAGATTTGAACAAGGTTTCTACAAGGCTGCTTTACAGTTAAAAGGAACGAGGAAAATGGAAGCTGTGATATGCTCAGCCAAGTGCAGCTGGCTAAGCAGCGACTGTAACACAAAAATAGAGATTCTACTTTTACTTGTCGAGCTTCACTACCAAATTCCAGCACCGATTCCCGATACGTAAATTATAATTCGTTCATGTCGTAAATCAGGAGCTTGCTCACACGAAACATACTTCCGGGCCACCTCCTAAACGGGTCAATTTGATTCTAAATCGTTCAATAGAAATTTGGTATTAAATAGCCGGAGCTGCGGGTGCAAAAGTGTAGGCGGTATCGGATATGCCTATGATACGGTCAATAAATCGCTTCCATCCACTCCAAGTCAAAAAGTTGTCGACCGATGTGTTCGATGGTGCAATAGCCGGTTGGGGAACCCATCAGGATCTCACGCAATGGGCCCGGGCTCGAATCTCGGTGGCGTCGGGCCCTTTGAAGGGAGTGTTCTACCTGCGGGACATATTTCAGAAACATACTGTGAAACCTCAGGACTACTTACGTCTGCTGATAACACTGGGAAGTGTCACTGCAGCAGCGTGAAAACATAATAAGGCCTTAGTTATTTTCGTGTCCAAAATGCGCTGTCAACGCTTTGCAACGGCACAGCGCTTCCTCCCTGCACTCGCGACCACCGTAGTCCTGACAACAGGCATGTGCACCCGATGCAAATAAAAAGAAGCCGGAGTGCGCCTCGAAAAGAGCCATTGTGGTAGACACTAGGGGGAAATCAAAATTGAGAAATCCTCCCAAAATCCTCCTTTGTTTTCCCCTCTGATAGGGGAAAAATCAAAGCCTTACTATACAGTTTTGTTTCAAGGTTTCATAGCCTTCATTACACAAATATCTCGACGCACTAGTGCATTGCAAGTATTATTGAACACATACGCTGGTTAGGTGAATTACTTTAACTTACATAGGGCAAGTTAGGTGAATTACTTTCATAGTGGTGAGCAGGGAGTAAAAATGAGACCTCTCCCGCGGGGTCGGCTGTTCCAAACCGAACTTCTGAGCTTTCCAGAGGGACTTTGAGGAAGCTGGCATTGTCGATCAGATCGTACACGTCTGATGTAACAATAAGTGAAAAGTACGAAAAGGGTGTGAAACTCCCTTTAACAATATTATGGTTAATACGTGGCCCCCAGAATGGCAGCCGGAGTGCACGATTTCACGGCATTAGTGCTGCAAGAAAAACTCCTGCTCAGAAGTTATGCATTGCTTTACTGCCAACAGTGCTACACGGCAAAAAGTAGCCACACAAACTTGTCCTCGTCATCACTCCTGCTGCAAACACTCATACAGCCATTACTTGTACATGGCATTACTTATGCTGCAAAAACTTAACGCTACATTAGTGCTACACGACAAAGTATGGCGCGCTCCCAGCTGTGCATACGGCACCAAGGCACAGGAAGGCCCAGCTGGTCCGGACCTCTTCGTTAGGCATCGGGGCTGGCTGTCAGCGCTCCGGTACGGGAAGCCGATACCGGCCGGCGAGCGATGAGGAAACTCCGAATCAGGTGTTCCAGGTGCTATAGCGGGGTGGTACGCATGCGCGGTGGAAAAGCTTGTGCCATTTCAGCGCAAATCCAATGTAAACCGTGGAGCTCGGCTTTTCCGGGCAGTCCGCACCGCGACCTCTCTGGGAAAGGTTCTTGGGACGGGCCAGAGAGCGGGATCTGCGGCCTTTACAGGGGAGGGGGATTCCCTTATGCGTTTCTAATTGTCTGCACCCTGCGTTTTGATCTGTATGAAATGTGCTTCCGGCATTGCCTGATCGGTCTAGCGCACTCCAAGGCGGGTGTCAGTGTTTAGAGTAGAAAGTAACCGGTTCAGTTCGATTAACGTTTCTTCGAGTAAAATGCATGGTTGACAGGTGCATTGACCTTATCGTTCCGTTCCTGGTGCACCGTGCCGGAGTTGTTCTGCGGTGAACACTAAACGAACTCTTCCGGATCCGCACATCCATGCCGTGCGGCAGGCGGAGCAAGTGTGCGTAACATTGAACCGCAATGCACTGACAGGTGCATCGCGATGCAGGACAGGTTGGTGTACCTTAGTGTCTCCTGGTATCGGCCGACGCGGGGCGCTGGTCATCGACGAGATAACGTTATGTTTGCGCCGACTGGGATCCCCTGAGCCGATGACGGTCTCTATGCCGGTCAAGCATCGGCAGAACCGAATAGTTGTCTCCGTGTCGGTCAGGGCCTGAGGGCCCATTTCCCAAGCATGGACAAGGCCGTGCTTGTCGTGGTTGGACGCCCGTGATTTACATTGGTCAAGGCCCCTGAGCCGATAAGGGCTTCCTGAGACGGCCAGGGCCTACAGTGCCTAACAGGAGTCCTGTGTTAGAAAGGGGACCAATGACCCAACAGCAATGTCCGAGGGAGCCCAAACAGGGTCCCGATGGACTTTTTGGGACCTAGGATCAAGGACCCGATTAGAAGGTTGAAGGGCTCGAGGGGATCGTGGGGCCTCAAGTGAGTCACATTAAAGATCCGGTCCGTAGAACCGTGACCTCGGATGTCGTTCAGAGGGCAACTTGCGCCGATCGAGAACCCCTGACACAGTGCGGACTTCTATTGCCACCAAAGACTGCCACACCGAACGTCTGGTTGAGCCCAAGGGCTGATCCTTGCAGCTCTGGAGCCCCGATTGGGCCTCATTTCTCGGGCAGGAATGAGCCCGGCGTCCGTCATCTGCATTGACCAGGGTTTCTGGAATAACGCGGGGCCGCTTGTCGGTCGGGGGCCGACAGTAACCAACAAGGGGCCCTGTGTCGGCAAGTACCCCTGAGTCGGCTTGGTGGCCGTGTTCGAGTGGTACGAACTGAGGCAAAGAGCGGTCTGAAGGGCCTTCGGGACTTCAGATCAAGGGCCGATTGGAATCCCGAAAGGCTAGCTGTAGTTCACGTTAAGGACCCAACGATCATAGGGTCGTTGAGATAGCGTCAATGCCTCAAATGTTAGTCAGAGCGTCTCTTCCACCGAAAGGAGACCCCTTGGGCAATGCACTGCCCCACTTTGGCCAGAAAAACACTCGGCACAGTCGGCTCCGCATTCATATGAGTTCTGGGGCACATTCCCTAAGAAGGTACGACGCCGGGATTCGAGATTTGCATCGGTCGGGGCCCCCGCAATCATGGGGACCCCGTATCAGTCAGCAACCGACCAACCTTGCCGCGTCCTAGGAGCAACTCGCCATCAAATGGGAGTTGGATTCCCAAAATGGAGAAGGTTTTCTACTTCCACCGAACAAGTAAAAATTCAAGAGGTTCACCAATCCGCAACCGCGTTTGCACTGTTTGGGCCTTGGGTTGCCCGCCTGCGCTGCTAAGTATCTACGCGTGCTAAGCGCCGCGGCCTTAAGTGCGAATCGGTACTACACACCGTTCCCCTGTTGTAAGAATTCGTACTGAATATTCACAAGAACGCATTGAGAAACCCAGTTTGCTTGGCAATTACGTCATCAACAGCTGGCACGTGTATGCACGAGCCACGTGCGGCGCTCCGCATTTGTCAACAGCCTCGGCGGTAATTGGCGAACCGTAGGTAGGCTCTAGGCAGTGCATGATCGGGCTGATGGGGTGAGTGGCGTAGTCTTCTGAAGCAGCATACTTGGAATAAGCTATCGTCCAGTTTTCAAGAAAATCGTTTGATTTGAACCCGTTTTTTGGAAACCTGCAATGTGAGAGATGTGCACTTGGAGAGTAATTTTACCTCCTCAGGCCAATATTGGCAGCTCCGCACCTAGGCAATGTTCAGTGCTGGTAGATGTGAGGTGACATCTTGTGAGGCTCGCTAAGCGAAAATCTATAAATTAGACTGTATGCTCCCATAAATTTAAATAAAGTGCTGCAAATGCAATGCTGTCCCTGGGCATTCTATCAGTTAAGCTGGCATAGGTGTGGATTGTTTTAGTTGTGTTGTGGTGCTATGGATAAGACAATAAATGTATATTTAATCCAGTTGAAGACAAATGACACATCAGTGAGACTTTTGGACAGGGTATATTGTGTAAAGGTTTTAGTACAGTTGAAGTCAATTTTGGCATTCAGTCACACATTAAGTTTGAAATTAGGTTGACATAAAAAACACTGAAATTGTTGCTTCAACCTTCTCCTCTGATGGTGAGTTAGGGGCAATGCAAAAGAGCTAGAGATTAGGTACAGTCCAGTTGAGGACAGAACTACTTAAAAATTGATGCAGAACAAAACTGAAGCAAGGTGTTTGCAACTAAATTAATACAACACATGAACTTCTCATGATGGAGCATTTGAACTCCACCTGTAATCTGGCAGTCAAATGATACCTGGTAAGATATATACCTGAGCATTGGTTACCTGTTTAATGCTGAAACATACACCTGGACATCAGTCAAGAAGGCAAGCTCACCAACTGGGAAAGTGCATTACCTCCTTATAGATGATCTCAAAAACTAGTTTATCAACTGGCTTTTTTAGCTGGTAAATGACAACTTTGCAAGCATGTGGATGACTAATTTTGAGCCAGTGATTTTGGTCATACCACCTGCTAGAGTGGCATATATGTCTTGTACTATGTAGAAGTAGTATATGGTGCATGACGTAAGTCATGACATATACCACAACTGCTTTCTGATGATTTTGGGACTTATGTGCAAGCATGCTGGTAGCTGAAAATACAAAATGTAGGCAGAGCCCCATAAATTTCATTAAGGTTGGCAGTTTAGTTTTTTATAAATAATGCATTGTTTTTGGTTGCTTTTGGTCAGGTTTGTTTATTTTGGGATAAATAATGAGTAGGCAGATACAAACAGGGAGCGGAATGTATAGGACACCAGCCTCTTGTTCATTGGTAGAAGCAGGCTTCATCAGTATGAAGGTGCATTTGATGAAAGTTTTGCTCTGTTTCTTAAATCTATGCACAACTCAGCAATTGCTCTTAACAAAGCTGTACTCTTCTGTCAGATCAACTGCCTGAGCACAGGGCATTCAACAATGGCGTCGGACATGCGCGCGATCCAGCCGGAGTCCTTGTACAAGCTGTACCTGGAGTGTCAGGAACGGCCAGACGGGCGGCGCCTGGATGAGGCGCGGCCAACGGTGTTGAACCGCGGCGGCGTCGGCACAGCCGACGGCTCGGCGTACTGCCGGGCCGGTCACACGGCCGTGCTGTGTGGTATCAAGGCCGAGGTGTGCGTGCCGGCCGTGGACGCGCCGCAGGACGCCGGCTGGGTGGTGCCCACCCTGGAGCTGCCGGCGCTCTGCCACCACCGGTTCCGACCGGGGCCGCCGGCCGAGGCGGCGCAGACGGCCAGCAGCCAGCTGCTGCAGCTGCTCGACAACTCGGTCGCGCTCGACCGGCGGCGGCTGTGCATCGAGCCCGGTCGCGCCCGTCTGGGTGCTCTACTGTGACCTGGTGTGCCTCAGTCACGACGGAAACGTGCTGGACGTGGCGCTGATGGCGCTGTCCGCGGCGCTGGCCGACCTGCGGCTGCCGCGCGCCTGGTGGGACGCGCCGGCCGAGCGGCTGCGCGTGGCACCCGCCGAGCGGGCGCCGCTGCCGCTCGGCCCGCTGCCGCTGGCCGCCACGCTGGCTCTGTTCGACGGTGACACGCTGGTGCTGGACCCGGCCGGCGAGGAGGAGGCCCTCTGCGCCGCCGCCGTCACCGTCGCCTGGGCCGGCGACAACCTGCTGCTGCTGCACAAGGCGGGCGGACACGCACTCTCCGAGCAGGCCATGGACCAGTGCATCGCGCTCAGCAAGCGACGCACCCTCGAGCTGAAGAAACTGCTGGACGTGTCGGCTGATGCGGCCGCGGAGGGCGGGGTCGTCGACTAACATGCGGACCTGGCGTGTATATGATGCGGGTGAGATTGTTGAACGGGCTGTGGATTTGTCCGCTAGATGGCCAACCACCTGTTGCTGCGCCGGGTGGTCGCCGGCCGACGTGAGCAACACAAGTCATCATCATCAGTATGTTTTGCAAAGTACAGGTTACTATTGTGTTATTCAACGTGTGTGCTCCGTTGTTTTGATCGCTAAACAAGGGCTAAACAAATACACGAACATCCTGTTTGCTGTCTGGTGCACTGCATGACTCCTTGGGGAAGCGTGCGCTCTCGCTACAAGTCTGATTGCCCGTAAAGCTTTGTACGACCCAGCAGTTGTTTCGGAACTGATGGCCTCTTTTCATGCCATTTGCCTGTCTTTCTGATACTCAGGAAGTCTACGTGGAGAACAGTAGTGTTGTTCACGCTTTTGCAAGAGCGCGTCGCACGTCGTCGCGCACCCTTTTATGGAGCGCAGTGACTGTAGAGGCCATATTATATTAGCGTCGGGGGCCATGGCGCAACCGGAGTTCGGACCCGGATCTCACACTCGACGGCATCTACTTCACTAGTACACATCCGTTTTTCTTATGGTTGAAAGCTGTAGCGTACGCAGGAAGTCAGAAGGGGAGGCAATGTGATAGCAAATCACTGAAAACGAAGAAACCGCATGAAAAAATCGCATAAAACTGCGCGTGCTGCAGGCACGCGTAGTTTCATGCCACCCCCCCCCCTCGCAAAACTGCAGTAACAAGCGCTGAGGGTGAATACTGCAAGAACGACATCGTCCACATCCCAGATCCACAAAATCTAACGTAGGCATTAAGATGCTGCATTAAGACGGTGCAGGTAAGACGTCTATCCTATTATCCAGGATAATAGGATAGTTCTCACATGTCACTGAACGCCACTTACGTGATGCCATGCTCGTCCTGCCCGGAGCCGTACATTTTGCGCAACCAGCCAACCGGATTCCCCGCCATTTTTACGTGGTTGTCATAGCTTGCCTGCGGTCGCAGACGTTCATGGAACCAAGCCAATCAGAATGGTAGCAACGGAACTGCCACAACATAAACGACACCTGCTGGCCGCTTCCCTGCCCAAATTTCGGCAATCATTTACGTAAAGTAGCTTCTAGATGACAGACGTGGACAGGCACAAATAAGGTCGACAGCATGCAATATTGTTTTACAGCAAGTACGACATTTTGCAGACTTATCTGTCTGTTACCTGTCCTGTCTGACACAGATCTGCTTGACGCTCAAAAACAACTTCTCACTCATTTCTGACTTTCTTCTTTTCTTAATATTTTGTTAGGAACGGTTTCCAGCGCGCAATAGATGGCATCTGACACGGAAACACAGACAAGATATAAACGTCACAGACAATCGACTCGACAAAAGCATTGTTATTTTATCGACCTGGTAGACATGACACTGGAGAACAAACGCCGATAATGGCGTCGTCCGAAACACATTTCTATCCGTGCGATGTCGCGGGGGCAAATACTATGGCTGCACCATGCGCACGTATGCCGCAATGCATCAGCAACGAAGAACAACGGTAACATGATGCATCATGTTAAGCTGTGGGTCTGCCGTGAAAGACCGATCACTGATCACTCAGTGCCTGCCGACTGGTGGAAAAATCGGCAGTCCGACGGACGCCGCCGTGGCGCTGTCCATCCAGCAAATCAAACGCTCACGGCGCTGCGACCACTGCCCAGAACGAATCAGACCCGCCATAGTAACACGGCGCAGCGCCGGCCGCTGGTCGCAGATGTGCAGCCTCCGTCCCGCAGGCACCGGCGCGGCCGGCGCGGCACCGCCCCGCACCCCGCCCACCTACTTATCGTCCAGCTCGAGGCTCATGTCACCGCTCGAGTCCATCATCCGTAGGCTGACGTCACTGGCGGCGGCCAGCGCGGCACCGCCCCGCACCCCGCCCACCTACTTATCGTCCAGCTCGAGGCTCATGTCACCGCTCGAGTCCATCATCCGTAGGCTGACGTCACTGGCGGCGGCCAGCGCGGCCGCCGAGGCGGCGCAAGGCGTGACGGACGGGGCGGGCGTGGCCCCGTCCGCCGCCAGCAGCGCGATGGACGGCTCGTCCAGCCGCGCCTGGCTGCTCAGCAGCTGCTCCAGCACGCTGCCCAGCATCTGCGTGCTGAAGGCGTCGTCCCGCTTCAGGCTCAGCGCCTTGTGGAACGCGTCCACCGCCTTGGCCGGCTGGTCCATGAGCGCGTGCGTGAAGCCGATGGCGGCGTAGGTGGATGCGCTGTGCGGTTCGAGCACCAGCGCCTGCTCGTGCGCCTCCAGCGCGTCCGAGTAGCGGCCGAGCTTGCGGTACGTGTGACCGAGGTTGTTGAACAGCGGCTCCCAGCGGTCGGCAGCCACCGTGTGCCACTCCTGCTGCACCAGCTGCAGCGCCGCCGCCAGGTGCCGCTCCGCCTCGGCGTACTCACGCCCGGCGAACAGCAGGGTGCCCAGCTCGTGCAGCACGAACGGGTCGCGCGGCGCGATGGCCAGCGCCTGGCCCAGGAACTGGCGTGCTAGCCGGGCGTTGTTGGTCAGGCCGTACTCCAGCCCGACGTACAGCAGCGGCAGGTGACAGCCGCGCATCAGCTGCGAGCCGCGGAAGTACGCCGAGATCGCTTGGTCGTGCTCGTTCTCCAGCGCGAAGCTGTGCCCGTACGCCAGCCACGCCGGCCCGAACACGGGGTCCAGCGTGGTGGCCTTGCTGAGGTAGCGGCGCGCCGGCTCCATCTTGCCGATGGCGTAGTAGTAGGTGCCGACGGCGAACCAGGCGAGTGCGCTCTCCGGGTAGGCGTCCACCAGCCGGTGCGCCAGCTGGAAGAGCGCGTTGGTCTTGCGCCGCTCGAGCAGGCAGGCGATGTGGACGGGCAGGCAGCGCGCGTGGTCCGGGTCCCGCTCCAGCACCTCGGATGTCAGCCGGAAGCAGCGCGCGTAGTCGCAGTTGTAGTAGTGCTGCTCAGCCTGGCACGCCATCACGTCCGCGTTGGCGGCCAGCGGCGGCGGGACGGCCGCGTCGGCCGCCTCCTCCGGCGCCGTGTACTTCTTGAGCTGCAGCTGGTAGAGCCGGCGCACAGCGTCGGCGTCGGCGGCCGGCAGCTGACGCTCCAGCGGCAGGGCGTCCATCAGCTGGCGCTCCTCGTCTAGCGTCAGCATCTGGTGGCCGAGCAGCGCGTCGAACGCCTCGTGGCAGAGCACGTCGGCCATGAGCGCGGCACGGTAGCACTGCGCCGCCACCGGCCGGTTCTCCAGCGCCTCGTGCACGCGGCCCTTGAGCAGCAGCAGGTGCGCCGGCTCGTCGCGTCCGCCGCCGACCGCGGCGATGTCGAGCAGCGGCACGCGGCCGGCCGGCGACTCCTCCAGCTCCGGCTGCAGCACGGCCAGCGCCTCCTGGAAGGCGCGCGTCTCGTACAGGCCGCGCGCCGCCAGGTAACGGCACTCGTCGTGCGTGCGGTGCAGACCGGAGCTGCGCACCAGCTGCACGGCCCGCTGTGGCTGCTTGATCAGCAGGTAGCAGTGCGCCAGCGTCACCAGGTCCTCGGTCGCCTCCCCCGAGAGTGAGAACACCTTGTCTGCCCAGTAACAGGCTGCCTGGTACATGTGGTTGTGGATGTATCG
The DNA here is from genome assembly GCF_011947565.3 of Pollicipes pollicipes. NCBI lineage: Eukaryota > Metazoa > Arthropoda > Thecostraca > Pollicipedomorpha > Pollicipedidae > Pollicipes > Pollicipes pollicipes. The sequence goes on along the minus strand of NW_023596921.1, from coordinate 44,214,656 downwards.
CTGCACCACCGCCCGCAGCGCCTCCAGGTCCATGGTGAAGGTGTCAGTGGCAGCACGTCCAAACTGTAGAAGACAATGTGTAATGTGACCCACTGGTGGGAACTGCACAATCATAATGTTAATCAGGGTTCTTGGGTCATCATGTCATAAGCAGTCATCAGGACTGACATCTGCATTTGATGCCACTTAGAGCATCCTATTATCTTACACATAGCTGGTGCTGGCAACAAGAACACAATGTAAGCTGATACATGAAACCAGGTACAACCAGGTACATGAAAATCCTATATTAAATTGCAAGAAAGATCATGCCAAATGCCCATCATGTTTGTTCCCTGCATCAGTGCTGCTGTAACCAGTTTGTGTATTGAGGTCAACTCATCTACTTGGCATTAGGCATGATACTCAGATCTTATACTCAGCTGCACCCCATCCCATTCAACAAAGTGCAAACAATTTTTAACATTGGTGAGTGCTAGATGTGCAAAGTTTTAATGCTTAAATGCTTTTAATGATCCTATACCACTGTAAAACTTTACCAAATGTTCACCATATGCACTGTGATGCACTGGAGCTTCAGTAGTTGATGCATCAACATACACACAATGTACATTTTTACTAAACACTAAACACAGCATGATCTTTCATTTCCAGATACATTAGTGAGATGCATGGGTATGTTCCCTGTTTGACAGGAGACAATTCTCCCAAACCTTCCAGAAATGTGATCCTGTTCCTTTTAATTTTATCAATCATACCCATAGTTCCCCATTTCCCCATTCAATACACCATTTTCAGGCCATGTTGTCTCCCTCAGATTCCTGCTCCACCCACCAAATCCTGTCGTACATCCCAGTCTTAGATGTGTGGTTACTGGCATGGAAAGATGCATGTTTAATGCTGATGCTTAAACTAATCCTTAATACAATTTGAGAACACAAGATGTGCTGCACATGTAACTTGAAATTTCAGAATACTTCTGTTCTATAGACAGACATAATACATTCATCCCTATGACAAATTTTCAGTAACCATTTGACTCACTACAACAAAGATTCTGCAAGCTTTTAGAAGATCCAAAAAACACAAATACTATACACACTTGCATAAGCCCATTCCTAAGTTCATGTGAAATTCAACAAGGCTGACTCAACTTCATATCTTTACATCACTCAACTAAATGTGAAAAATTTATTTGGGGGAAGCCCCTGCCACAATCCTCCATAAATAGCTAATGGCATTACAACCTGATTGGAAAATCAATAGTTATGGTTATGTTTCCAGTATGGTTAACTGCATACTGGCCTTATACTTTGCAGGCACATCATCCGAAAACAAACTACACATTACATTCTGTTAACAAATTATGCGAATATTGACCATGACACGATTTTAGATCTACCTGTATGACAGTCTCACCAAACACCACGGCGACCTTTAAATTCAAATTTCACTGTGGAGCAGCAGACAAATCCGTGGCTCACGCGCAACACCAAACAATTTCAAGTTCATCTCTCAGGATCTCCCCTTTCAGAAAACCTTCAGCCATCCATGATATTGATATTTTATCTAAATCGCAAGCCAGACGCTGAGTAAATGCAGGAATACGGAGTTTTCGCACACAACGGCCCTACCAACCTCCGTTGTTCTAATGTGCCGCCTCTGAATGTACCTTCCCGCCGTTACAGTGCGGGGAGCGTGGGAAGTAGCTGCATCTGGGACGAGAGCGTAGTAAAGAAAAGCTTGTGAAATGGAAGCATATGGTAACGCTAACAAATATCAACAAAAAATTCTGCGTTATTAGTCAAAGTGTGTGGGAAACCGCCCAAGTCCGGGGTCTGTTTCGGCAACTTCGCATAAGGTGAGCGATGCTGATCGAACTACATGGTACCGCTTTGTTCATTTGATTTTTTTTACTCGTTTTGCGATGGCGAATTACCAGTACTCTCCGACCCGATGCTCTTCAGTCTTTATAGAGTGCGCCACATTGTGCAACTTATACCGGACCACGCATTTGAGGCTTATCAAAGTAGATGTAGCTTAGATAGGAAGTCAATATAGTGCCAATTTCTTAAAGCATATGGGATTTATGTACCAGTATAACCGTTCAGTGTTTGTACCTTTATTTTGACCTGCTGATAACATTGTAAAATGAAGTAATTGGCACTGCACTTTTCATGTTTAGGTGTTGCAGCCTTCTGGCCATGCCATCATGATCATGGTTTCTAAAAATATTGCTTCTTCATAGCAGCAGGATTAGTTCTTCAATATGTGTTGGACCAACACCATGCACTGCCACCATTGTTGTGCTGCAAACTGATCAATATGGGCCAACCTGCAGGCCGTCAACCTGCAGTTTGTCAGAGTTTCCAAAAAAAGAGTGGAAGTGGTATACATGATACAAGTATTCATGAACATGCAGAATTCCTATGATGCAAGTTATAAGACCATAACAATGAAATATGTCCCTTTACTATGATGGAAATGACCTGGCATTGTCCTAACTGAGCAAAGGTAAAAGCATAATAGAGGTTGTGGCTATTATATATTACATGGCTGTTTCTAGGTGTAGGGTGTACTTTCCTACCTAACATTATACAAAATCATTGCACACCATTTGTTGTGTTTAAGGCGGCACATATCATAAATAATCTCAAAACAGGTAGAATCCAACCTGACTACTAACCTAACCTAACCTAACCTAACCTAACCTAACCTAACCTAACCTAACCTACCTAACCTAACCTAACCTAACCTAACCTAACCCAACCCACTGAACCAAACCAAACCAAACCAAACCAACTGAACCTAACCTTACCTAACCTAATCTAACCTAACCTAGCCTAACTAACCTCCCCACCCCATATCCCCTGCAACCCAGTGTCCCATTAGTGTCCATGGTCCATGCATGTTATAGGTGCCATATAGTGAGCTTTATTTGGCCCCATGTTCTCATTTTGCTTTACATTCCCCACCCAATCTCCCTGCAACCCATCGTCCAGGTCGGCATTGAGGATCAAATTTCATGGGTTCTTGTTACCTTGGCGGGTACATTTTTATGGTTCTTGATGCTGCTTGATGCGCAGTAATGTTGTGACCACGCACAGTAATCGCTGGTGTTGCGGCTGCTGTGTGTGTGTGCGGTGCTCGGGAGCTTGCCATCATAATTATTTTTAAAAATCGAAGGTAAGACCATGAATCTACCTGTTTTGTGATTATTTATGATATGTCCTGCCTTAAGCACAACAAATGGTGTACAATGATTTTTTTCTAATGTTAGGTAGGAAAGTACACCCTGACCCATTTCTGCACAGTATGCACAGTCTTGTCAAGTTTTACACTTTGATGCTCCTAATCAAAATTACTGGGATCATTGAGATTGTTTGTAGAGAGATTATGAAATATTTTCTGAGGCAAGTTGACATGATATCTTTGTTTTGTAAATATCATTAATGCATATTATGCAGTGACTGTTCTAGGAATGTATGAAATGAAGAACTAAGCCTCATACAACAGCTGTGTGTAAAATGGCATTTGAAAAAGATAATTATTCACACATGATATCTCTGCCATGCATTGTATACTTCAACTATCAGTGCACAAATTAATAGATGTTGTTGGTATCATGTCATGGCTATATAGCTGGTTATAAGTCAGTAGTTTATTTTCTTGTCATGCTTTATTGCTGTTTATCCACATAAGGCAGCGTGTCACCCTAAGGTCACCTTCAATAGCCTTTATTAGATCATTTACCTAGTCCAGAAAAGTAGGTGAGGTAAAAGCTTTGAAGACAGCAGATTGGTATGAAATTACAGCCAGCATTCTCTTTCCTAAGCAAGTTGAATTTTCTGAGATGTGTTTCATTCAAATTTTTCTGTCAGTGCACCCAAGTATCCAAAATAACATGATATTAAACATGATTAGTTCCCAGACAGACAATGTATCAATTTTGTGTACTTTATGTCAGATCAGATAATGCCACTACATAATCTGTTCAGAATAAAGCACTGCCTCTTCACATGTATACTGACTAGTCATGATTTCACACCAATCTTCAAAACTTTTTCAAGTAGGTTGACATCTGTGCCAGTGGACATGGCAACATGTGATTGATGAGCAGCAGATGCATGCTATTGCTGACAGTTTGCATGTGCTGCCTGCCAGCAGCAGCCACCATGGCCTCAGACAAGGTGACACTGGAGGACGCACTCTCCAATGTGGAGGTCCTGGAGGAGCTGTCACTGCCTGACCAGCAGCCCTGTATCGAGGCACAGGCGTGCTCGGTCGCCTACCACGCCAACTTCGACACAAACTTCGAGGATCGCACTGCCTTCGTGTCGGGCGTGGCCAAGTACATCGAGGAGGCCACCGTACACGCCAATCTGGTGAGGCGCGCCGCGCGGCCGGCCCGGCGGCCCGCCGACTGTCCGCCGGCTGCTGCGTCACCGTCCAGCTGGCGTGTCACGGTCACGTGGTCACCAGCCAGCGGGCCAGTGGCTGGACTGCCAGGTCACGGCTGTCGGCGGGCCGAGCCGCGTGCGGAGTCCCCCCCCCCCTCCCCTCCCCCCTCTCCTGCCTTCCAGCTGTGGTGTGTTGGGACGGTCGCCGTGCTGTATGTGATGTGTGGCCGTCTGGAGTGGCCGTGATGAGGCTGAGTTACGGATGCTGCGGTCGCGGCGTGGCCGATTGGTGTCACGCTGTGGTCGGAGATTCGTCAGCACCCGGATCAACATGGTGCAAACCCGGATGGGCAGTGAGGCTTTGAACTGCGCCCGGCTTCCAGCTGAACGCAGCTGGCCCCCAGCTTCGTCACCCGGCTATACTGATACTGGCACTCAACACTCGCAACACAGCGCACACCACTATCATGTCAACACTCAATCCTCGTTCTGACGCCTGCGAATGCCGATCTTGCAGAACGTTTGTGGATGACGGCGGACCTGATGATAGTTGCAGTGACACGAATGGCGATGTTTGTGCTATCGCCGTGCGAGACTGCTGCCACTGGCCTTGCACGGGACCGTTTGTGTACATGTCGCCTCGCACCGGCAGAATGAGTTGCTGGAGGAGGGTCATCAGCATGCAGTGATGCTGTACACCTGGCGGTGCTGCTCGCGTGCCATACCGCAGCCCAAGTCCAACGAGCAGCCGAACCGTGTCAAGATCTACCAGAAGACGGTGGACGTGCTGGGGCCAGAGGTGGACAAGCTGCTCAACTTCATGTACTTCCAGGTGAGTGGTGGGCACGCCTTCTCTCTTAGAGTGCAGGGGTCATTGCGACGCATAATACGCCTTGCGGAAGGGTCCGAAATTTCTTTATTTTGCGTTAAACCGACGCTGTCCGATGTTCACGGCGCCGATATCGCATGGTGTATGTTGCTGGCACACGCTTCGTGCCATTGAGGTGTCGCGAGAAACGTTGCTGGTCTGTCAGGAGTGTCAGTGTTGCCATCACCGCGCAGCCCGCGTGTTATCGGCGGCGTGAGTCGCCTTGTGAGTGAGCGGCGCGCGGTCGCCGCCGCCGGGCTGCCAGACGGCCGCCCCGCCCCTGACGGCGGACCGCCCGACCCGACAGCGCAAGGCCATCGAGCGCTTCTCGGCCGAGGTCAAGCGGCTCTGTCACCAGGAGAAGCGCAAGGACTTCGTGTCGGAGGCCTACCTGCTCACGCTCGGCAAGTTCATCAACATGTTCGCCGTGCTGGACGAGCTGAAGAATATGAAATCCAGCGTGAAGAACGACTACTCCACGTACAGAAGGTGCGGCGAAGGGCCGCCCGTCACTGACCGTGGCGCCGCCAGAGCTGTGCTCTAGCGTCTCAGCAGGGTGGGGAGTCTGCCCAGTAATGACTCCACATTGCTGAGCGTCTGCTCGTCGGGAAATTGATCCAGTATGAGAAGTGTTCCAAAATGGGAACCATAACTGTGTGTTTGTGTGGAAAAGATCACTGAATGTAAACACCTGGTTTACAGGGATGGTTATTCACAGAAATTGGGATCATTTCACATGATTATAAAAGGAACAATGACCTTCAGTCTGATGGTTGTTATTTACATAGGGCCAAAAACCGAACATGCCATACAGTACCGAGCCAACCTTTGACGGTGTTATTGCGGCTGACCTGTTCTATGCCCTGTTGTTATACACCATGAGACTTATGGTCATTATTCGTTTTATAGTCATGACCTCATGTCTCAGATTTGTGCTTAATCAAATTGTTTCATATGTGACATTTCTGACTTGTGTTTGTCAGATCTCAACTAAAATGTAAATGGTATAAATTCTGCATGCCTGCTTTCAGGTGTGTCAGACTTTCAAAATAAGTTTAAATGCATATTATTTGTTTACTCATCACCCAGTTTTGTCATGTGTAGCCATGCTGCAGCGTGTCTCACTGTACTGTGAGGTGTGGCATATGACCCGCGGTCGTATCCGCAGGGCGGCGCAGTTCCTCAAGGTGATGGCTGACTCGCAGACACTGCAGGAGTCGCAGAACCTCTCCATGTTCCTGGCCACCCAGAACAAGATCCGCGACACTGTCAAGGAGAACCTCGAGAAGATCATCAACTACGAGGAACTGCTGGCCGACGTGGTCAATATCTGCGTGCATATGTACGAAACAAAGGTGAGAGCACAGACTTGAGGCTTCGGCGAGACTGATTTGGGGACAGAGCCCCGAATTTTGTGTAAAGATAAGCTGTTTTCCTTGCACCGGTTAGCTCTGAGATTCATGACCACCCTAGGAAGTTATGTCACTATATCTAGACACTCAAGCGTGCATGCATGAGTCATCAGGCAGTATTGTTTAAAGGGAGATGGACGGGGGGGGGGGGGGGGGCGCCGCGTGTTCTGAGATTTGACGACCACCTGGTCTGGCAGATGTACCTGACACCACAGGAAAAGCACATGCTGGTGAAGGTGATGGGCTTCGGCCTGTTCCTGATGGACAGTGAACAGTGCAACATCAACAAGCTGGACCAGAAGAAGCGCATCTGCATCAGCAAGATCGACAAGATCTTCAAGGTACCTGCACGCTTAGCCACGTGACTGTTGTGTGTTTCGTTCAGAGATGGGAGCGCTGCCTGGATGGTAGCTCCTGGCCGTGGTATATCCTTCACTCGATGCCGGCCTGCCGCCCACGCCGCCGCCGCGCTCCGGCCGGTGGCCCGCCCGGTCGCTCCTCACGTCATGTCATCTGGCGGATAGCTGGTGTGTGTGTGAGGCTGGCCGGCCCAGCCTCTGCAGCTGTCTGCGAGCCCTCCCCTCTGGCCTTGATCCGCCACCTGCTGCCTCCGCCGTCACTTGCCGGTGAGCAGGCGGCGAGCCCTCCCCTCTTGGCCTCGATCCGCCACCTCCTCCCTCCGCCGTCACGTGCCGGTGAGCGGGCCGGTCGAGCCCTCCCCTCGTGGCCTCGATCCGCCACCTCCTCCCTCCGCCGTCACGTGCCGGTGAGCGGACCGGCCGAGCCCTCCCCACTCGGCTTCCGGTTCTTCACCTCCTCCCTCCGCCGTCACGTGCGGGAGGGCGGCCGGTCGAGCCTCCCCTCTTGGCCTCGGTCCTCCACCTCCTCCCTCCGCCTGTCACGTGCCGTGAGCGGACCGGCGAGCCCTCCCCATCGGCTTCGGTTCTTCCACCTCCTCCCTCCGCCGTCACGTGCCGGTGAGCGGGCCGGTCAGAGCCCTCCCCTCTTGGCCTCGGATCCTCCACCTCCTCCCTCCGCCTCACGTGCCGGTGGGCGGGCCGGCCCGAGCCCTCCCGTCCTCGGCTGCGGTTCTTCACCTCCTCCCTCTGCCGTCACGTGCCGGTGAGCGGGCCGGCCGAGCCCTCCCGTCTCGGCTTCGGTTCTTCACCTCCTCCCTCTGCCGTCACGTGCCGGTGAGCGGGCCCGGTCGAGCCCTCCCCTCTTGGCCTCGATCCTTCACCTCCTCCCCTCCCGCCGTCACGTGCCGGTGAGCGGGTCGGTCGAGCCCTCCCCGGGGCGGGTGACGGGTGCGGGATGGCCGGGCACCGCCGGTGCTGGAAGGGACGCCGGGCGTCCACCATACGTGGTGCCCCCCGCTGAGACGGCCGCCTCGTCCCGCAGGGTCTGGAGGTGGTGCCGCTCTTCGGCGACATGCAGATCGCGCCCTTCAACTACGTGCGGCGCAGCAAGAACTTCGACCCGTCCAAGTGGCCGCTGGCCAACACGAACCAGACGCACCCGCAGTCGGACCTGCTTAGCTCTCTGCCGCAAATCCGCGACGACCACCTCAAGTACATCTCCGAGCTGGCCAGATACAGCAACGAGGTGCGGGCCCCAGGCGTTGCCCGGTGGGGGAGCGGCCACGGGCACGGGACGGTTAGCGCGTGGGTGCGGATGGGGGCTGCTGTAAGTGGGATATTTCCCTGTTGACGTTATTGGCCGTATCCAGGCCACGCTGATGTTGCTGATCCATATCTTGAGGGGGAGGGGGGGGGGGGGGGGGCGTTTTGAGTTTGTGAACTAGTAGCAGAAAATCTGCAGTTCTCAGCATATGTTCAGCCCAGCCACTGAAATGGAAAAAACATTTCATGTTAGTGCAGCATGATGCACTAGCAACCTGGACTCCTCCTGAGATCCCTTGCGCGTTGAAAGCGGGCGAGTATGCAGGAGTAAGCGGCCTAGCATACTTCTTATGAGGCAGCGGCGTCTGCTGGGGCTGCGGCCGGTGGAAAGTGGCTGAGCTTTGCAGCTGGGGTTGTGTCCGACCGGCGGGTTGCCTGACCTCGGCGCGCGCCGCCGCCTCCGCCGCCAGGTGACCACCACGTACAAGGACTCGCCGCGCACGGACGCCGAGAACCGGGCCATCTGGCGAGCTGGCGCTGCGCGGCCTCCAGCTGCTCTCCGAGTGGACGTCGGTGGTGACGGAGCTCTACTCGTGGAAGCTGCTGCACCCGACCGACCACCACCAGAACAAGGAGTGTCCCACTGAGGCCGAGGAGTACGAGCGGGTCAGTGGCGGCTCACAGCGTCAGAGGCCACGGGTCGGGGCGGAGACGAGTGGCAGGGGATAGCATGACCCGGGATGTCACAGCCGACTGCTATGGAGCTTATCACGCTCCGCTCCTCCATACCAGGCTCTGTGTGTTTGTTACACGGCGTGCTGCACGCCTTTTCTGAAGTTGGTCCGGCCGCCGCATCACCGGCCTGTCGCTGCTCACCGCTGACCAGTGCCCTGCCCCCACCCTCCCTCCGCGTCACCAGCGGTGCCACTGCTTCACCGCTGACTGCCCGGCCCCCCCCCCCCCCCCCCCCCGTCAGGCCACGCGCTACAACTACACCGACGACGAGAAGTTCGCGCTGATCGAGGTCATCGCCATGATCAAGGGCCTCCAGGTGCTGATGGCCAAGATGGAGACGGCCTTCAGCGACGGTATCCGGCGTAACATCTACGCCGAGCTGCAGGACTTCATCCAGCTGACGCGCGCGAGCCGCTGCGCAAGGTCATCAAGAACAAGAAGGACCTGGTCCGGAGGTGAGCCCGGCGCTGAATGGTGGCGGCGGCGGCGGCGGCGCGTCCCGGGCTCGGTGCTGGTGTGTCTGTCTGGGAGGGCGACTGTCAGTGCCACGGCAGGATCGGGGACGCACTGTTGACCCAGTAATATATATATTATATATAATATATATATATATATAATATTATATATTTTGCCATTGTATATATTTGTATATATATATACACGTATATATGTTATATATCTGTATATATTTTTTGTATGCACATATATATCCGGTCAGTGAGCTCTGGTTCGCAGGCACGTTTGCGACTGGTCGAGGTATGCGTATGCCCCACTGGCCGTCGCGTGCGGTGAGTGCGCCGCCGTTCGATGTGCGCGCGTCAGAGCGCGCGCGCAGGCGTGACCGGCGTCTGCCCCGCCGCCAGCATCATCACGTCCATCCGGGAGACGTGTGCCGACTGGCAGCACGGCGTTCCAGGCCGCAGGACGACCCCATGCTGCGCGGGAAGAAGGACCCCGACAGCGGCTTCAGCATCAAGGTGCCGCGCCGGCGCGTCGGTGAGTGCCGCTGTCTGGCCGGCCCCGGCCGCTCCGGTCAGCGGGTCAGCCGCTCGGCGGCCGGTGGGGGTGACCATCGGGGGAAGCCGCGCTCGGTCAGGGCGTGAGGTCAGAGCGGTGAGGTCAGGTAGGGCGTGAGGTCAGTCAGAAGCCGCGCTCGGTCAGGGCTTGAGGGACGGTCCGGTTGGGCCGAGGTGTGCTCGGGTGACACTGGGACGGAAGCGACCCAGATACCTCAGAGCTGGCTCGGGGACGACAGCTGTCGATGTGTGTGGGTGTTTGTGGCGTCAACACCCGCGTTTGTGGCCGACGGTCCGACCGAGCGTTCCATCCCGCTTCTGCTGAGGCGGCGGCTGATGGTCGTGCCGCCTGTCTGTCTATGCGGTGTGCCCTGCTGAGGCGGCGGGCTGATGGTCGTCCGCCTGTCTGTCTGCGGGTGTGCCGGCTGACGCGTCCTCCCCTCCCCCCCCCCCCCCCAGGCCCGTCCTCGACGCAGCTGTACATGGTGCGCACCATGCTGGAGTCGCTGATCGCCGACAAGTCTGGCGGCAAGCGCACGCTGCGCAAGGGACATCGACGGCCCGTACCTGCTGCAGATCGACCAGTTCCACAAGACGTACTTCTTCTGCCGTACCTGCTGAACATCAGCGAGTTCCTGCAGCAGTGCTGCGACCTCTCGCAGCTGTGGTACCCGCGAGTTCTACCTCGAGATGACCATGGGCAAGCGCATCCAGGTGAGAGGGCGCCTACCGCAGCCGATGCCCTCCTGTGTGCCCGCGCCTCCGGCGGCGGTGTGCTTCCTCCGGCCGCTCTTGTCTGTTTGGTGGGCCTCCGTGTGGGGACGCCGGGCGGGCGGGAGCACTCCCAGGTCTCTCAGACGTTGGCCGTTCCTCATTGCCCCTGGTCTTCGTCTCCATGTGTCCATGTGTGTTTGTCTGGTCAGATGAGTGCCAGTGACAGCTGGGTTTGGGTCTTGTGTCTCGTGGTCTGTCTGTCACGATCGGACGCGGGATGGTCCCCCCGTGGCTTGGTTTGGTGGGCCGCTGAGCGCCGCTTGTCCCTGTATCCAGTCCGTCGCGGGCTGATCCCGTTTACAACCGTCTCGTCGGATCTGTGCACGTGTACGCCGGTGCTGTGTGCCAATCCTTAAGTTGTGCTTCTCTCTTGGTGCTCCCGCAGTGCTTTGTGGTCGCCTGTTGCCGAACAATTGGTCTGGTCAGATGCAGTGGCCCTGTATCTGCCCTTGGGCTTCTGTCGTTGCTCCCTGCGCGTCGCCACATTTCCGTGTCTGTGTCCCGTGTCTCTGTCACTCCTGTTTTTGTTCATGGCTTTGAGTCTCGAGATACGATCCTGTTTCCTGTCGAGTGGTGGCCTTGCTTGGGGTGGAGGGCGCGGTGACGTCATTGGTATCTTCCTACCGTAGTTTTATGTGGGTGTTCCTGGCTCGAACTATCTTAATTGTAGTGCGCTTCAGTGCAGCCGTGCGCCTTGATGTGTATCTGTCCCGTTGCTCTGATTCGGCGCCTCCTCTGGGGCCGTTGCTTGTCCGTGTCTGAGCACCGGCTCGTGTTCTGCCGTCCTTGTTGTCTGTCCGTGTCTGAGTGCCGGCTCGCGTTCTGCCGTCTCTGTCGTCTGTGTGTCTGAGCACCGGCTCGTGTTCTGCCTTCGCTGTCGTCTGTACGTGTCTGAGCACCGGCTTGTGTTATGCCGTCCCTGTTGTCTGTCCGTGTCTGAGCACCGGCTTGTGTTCTGCCGCCCCTGTCGTCTGTCCGTGTCTGAGCACCGGCTCGTGTTCTGCCACCCCTGTTGTCTGTCCGTGTCTGAGCACCGGCTTGTGTTCTGCCGTCCCTGTTGTCTGTTCGTGTCTGAGCACCGGCTCGTGTTCTGCCGTCCCTGTTGTCTGTCCGTGTCTGAGCACCAGCTTGTGTTCTGCCGCCCTTGTCATCTGTGCGTGTCTGAGCACCGGCTTGTGTTCCGCCGTCCCTGTTGTCTGTCCGTGTCCGAGCACCGGCTCGTGTTCTGTCGTCCCTATTGTCTGTCCGTGTCTGAGTACCGGCTCGTGTTCTGCCGTCCCTGTTCGTCCGTGTCTGAGCACCCGCTCGTGTTCTGCCGTCCCTGTTCGTTCGTGTCTGAGCACCCGCTCGCGTTCTGCCGTCCCTGTTGTCTGTCCGTGTCTGAGTACCGGCTCGCGTTCTGCCGTCCCTGTTGTCTGTGCGTGTCTGGAGTCCGTCCGAGTGTGGCCCGTCTGCACCCGTCCGAGGCGGGTCCATGCTCTCGCTGCACCATAGGCCGCTGCCTGGCTGCCGTGTGTCAGTAGCGGACGTCTGGATGCTCCGAAATAGTGGTCGGTCCTGGGCGGCCAGCCGAGGCCAGACTGCAACCGGCACTCGACGCTTTGCCGTCGGTGCCGCACAAGCGTAGTAGCGCGCTGATGTTGGTGTTCCGTGCTGGATGCCCGACCGCGCCGTGCCGGGGCCCGTCCGGACTGGAGGCACACCCGGGCCCACCCCTCCCGTCCCAGTGTAAAGCTGCCTCGCCGCCGCACGATGTCTATAAGGCAGAGGGTGAATGCTTTCGTTGCTAAAGTTAACGAACGTTTCCGTTAGCGGATTGAAAGCGTGTTGGTCGGCAACACTCAAGTTGAATGCCTAAACATGCCGGGAGTCACGTCCCCTTTCACCCCGAATTTGTGCTCCAGAGGTGCGATGTTAACGCTGCTGTCACTGTAGTCTGGAGCTGCTCCGGGCCACTCTGTTGAACCCGGTGTGCCCTCTCGACTCTGTTCCCGATTATGAGTGAGTCGGCATCACCCGAGCGCTCCGCGCCATCCTCTGACCGGCGCGGGCAGCCGTCGCGGCCCGCGCCCGGCGCCGGGCTGTGACGTCCGCGCCCCGTCCCCTCTCAGCGTGCCCATTCTAAGCCGCGTGTCTCCCCTCCTCGCTCGCGCGCGGCCCGTGCAGCATTGCACGCGCCGCACGAGCACAC
>NW_023596921.1:44141190-44200638 GCF_011947565.3 Pollicipes pollicipes | reverse complement strand
AAGACTGGAGGAAGATCTGGACCGAGAAGGGGACGCCACTGACGACCGGTTCCACGACGCAGATACTGCTTTCGACTCCCCGGTTCCTCCGCTCGATTCGGAGTGGACCCCTGGCCCTGGATCCAGGGACACGACTCCTGTGGGGAGCGACACGATGTCGCAGGCTCGCGTCGTCAGCCGTAAGTCCGTCTTCGAGAAGTTCCTTTCGGGCGCCTCTAGGACGGCGGGTATAACCTCAACGCCTCTGTCAGAGCCGCCGCGTCGCTTGTACGGCACCGCCCGGCAGGACGCGCGCGCCGCCTCCTTCCGCCTGGCCGCGTCGTCTCCTCGGTCGGCGTGGCGGCGCGGGCGGCGCGTCACCGGCTCGCCCGGCCGACCGCGTCGCGTCACGTTGGAGCTGGACGACGCGGAAGGGCCGACTTTCACCAGCGGGCTGATCGCCGACCCGTCGGTGGCCGGTGACACCGCGTCTGACTCCAGCGCGACGGCGGAGGAGCGCCGTACGGCGTCGGTGCCGACGGCCCGCTGGCTGGAGGGGGAGGGTCGCGAGGCGTCGGGGAGCGCGGACGTCGGCGCCGACGCGTCCGACTCTGCCAACAGCAATCGGCGGCGGCGTGGTTCGGGCCGCTCGCCGGGCGGCACCGTCGGCACGCTGGCCCGGCGGTCCCTGCACGACGACTCGGCGGACGAGGACGACATTGCTGACCGGAGGAGCCGCGACACACAGAGCACGTCTGCCACGCCGCGTCAGAGCACGTCAGCTACACCGCGTCAGAGCACGTCAGCTACACCGCGTCAGAGCACGTCAGCTACACCGCGTCAGAGCACGTCAGCTGCACCGCGTCAGAGCACGTCAGCTACACCGCGTCAGAGCACGTCAGCTGCACCGCGTCAGAGCACGTCGGCTACGCCTCGCCAGAGCATGTCTGCCATGCCACGTCAGAGCACGTCAGCTGCACCGCGTCAGCACATGGCACATTGGCTACACCGCGTCGGAGCACGTCTGCGACGCCTGCCGTCAGAGCACGTCGGCTACGCCTGGTCAGAGCACGTCGGCTACGACTCGTCAGAGCACGTCGGCTACGCCTCGCCAGGGCGCGTCGGCTACGACTCGCCAGAGCACGTTGACCACGCTGGGCGAGAGCGTGTTTGGCACGCCTCGCCAGAAGAAACGGTCGCTGCAAGAGTCGACGGCCAAGACGCCTGTGGGGCGGCGGGGGCTCCGCCGCCGCGTCAGATGATGGCGCCCGACCGGCGGGGGCGGACCACGCTGCTCGCTGCCGGCCGACGGGTCACCCAGCAGGAGGCGTTCGCACGCCTGTTCCCCACCTATGATCGCGACCAGGAGGAGGCGACGCGAGGCGGCGAGGGTGGCGGCGGCGGCGCAGCGCGTGACCCGGCCCCGCCCGGCCGCGGCCGTCGGCCGGCGGACTGAATTCGCTGGTCGGCCTGCCGCCGGGCCGTACGCGCCGCTGGTTCCTGCCAGAGCGCGGCCGGCCTCCGGATGACGGCCGAGGCGCTGCGAGAAGTGGACGCCGCCATCAGCCAGTTCGAGCGGATGGTGCTCGGCTGGCTGAGCGAGGGTGTCCGGTGGCCGGCGACACGTCGAGCAGCAGGACGTGCTGGCCGTGCTACGCCGCAGCGGCGTGGCTGGCAACGAGGCTGAACTGCGCCGCCTCATCCGCCAGTACATGATGCTCGAGGAGCAGAAGCAGCTCATACAGGTCACACGCAGCGGCACTGGCCTGGCCCCGGCCGACAACCCGCTGGCCGAGTTTTGATTGGCATTGTGATGACGCCGTGGTGGACTGACCCGGGACCCCGGCTGCGTGGTCTGGCTGTTTGCGTACAACGGTGAGCGGTGTTCGTTCGTGGTTTGTAACTCGCTTGTAGGCTAGTTGTGCAGCGTTTAGCTTTGGCCGCGTTGTTCAGTATCCCAAAAGTTCGAATGCTATTACATGGTGTTGAAAAGTGCTAAGTGATGTATCGTTCAAGACTGCTTGTACATGTTTTGCTTTTTGTACCACAGAATACACATTACAGCTGAAAGACAGACATCCGGATGTAATTTGCCTTAGCAGCCGCCTTGTGTATGAAAATTCCCTACAAAAACCGCGCAAGGCACATTTTCGGCCTTTGTGAATCTACTCATAGAGGTTCTGATGTCACGTTTCTTTGCTATTTCCTTCTGTCTGCTGCTCACGTAGCTTTAATGCATGGTTTTAGTTTCGCAAATAAGTTGTGCGGGAGCAGAAAATAGCCAACCTACCTAAAAACGAAGGCCGACGGGAGTGTTTCTTTTCGGATTAGCTTACTCTCCTCTGTTTTTTTATACTTATTCTTCTTATTTCCCCTAGCTTATGCCTCTCTGCCGCCACGAATGGAGCGATACGCATAACTGGGCAGAGGCAATGCGCTGGTCGGCCCCAGCCTTCTTGTTGACGTCACCAAACAGTTGGCAGGTCGTTGATCACAAACCCTCAACAGCTGCTGCTGCGCCACATTTGTAGCCATTCAATGTTTTTATAGAAAATGGCTATCGATAAAACCTGTCGCATCCAAAAGAACCGTGCATAGCACAGTTTGTGTGCGAGGGGGGCGCCGGGTTCCTATCCACATATACACCTGCATATGCGCTTGTAGGTACGATGGCCTTTGGAGAGGGATCCATGGGGAATTTAATAGGAAACGTCCAATTGCATACTGCATTCTATATGAATCCTCTAGTGAGCCATGATTTGGTGAGGAGTGGACTGAGACGTGAGAACTTGGCTTCTTGATTTTATTGCAATTTTGGGTTGAATAAACATTTCATATTCTGTGTGTATAGTATATGTATGTAGCTAGATAAGTTGGTAGGAAAAGCATGTTTTGAAATATGAGTGCAGTAGCACCATTCACATTTTTCACACTGGAAGTAGGGGTTTTTCATTTTCAGTACATAATACCATGAGTCAGGTTGTTGTACATCACATCTGAATCTCAGGTAGTCCATTGGGTCCTATTTCACACATGGTGCATGTGTGCCCTCCATTTTGTCACTTGGGCATAGTTCAAAATATTGCTCTCTTATGGCAGTGGACAACATGTTGTCTATTGTTTTTTTTAAGTTGTAAGACATTTTCAGTTATCATATAAGGATGATGATGCTGGATATCAACTTGCATGTTTCATATTTGTCACACCTGTGTTAACTGAATGTAACAGTTGCCTTAAGCTTATGAGCTGTGGAGGATTTAAAGGCTTAAAATAATTGCAAGTGCAAAAAATAGTTGTTGACAGATGCGGCATAGTCATATTTCTGGCACTTTTATGACACTGTGCCCAAACTTTGGCTTCTAATGATATCTTCTTGCAAACTTGCCTTAAAAGGTAAAGTCAAGGATGATATAAATTACACATGACATATAATGAGTGACAGACCAAAGGTAGATAAATGAGTTAGGTAGGTGAGTCATGATCTCAACTTTCTTTTTATATTGATTAGAACACTATTGTGAATGAGGGTGGATAGGGGAGGTGTATTTGGAAAGAGGCCTTGGTCACCATTTTTATTCTGGTGATGTTTCTAAATGCTCAAGCATAATGGCTAACCTAAAATATGAAAAGGTTTTGTATGTTGCTGCATTACATCTGTTAGCAGTGCTGTGAAATCGTGGGGCAGCATTTACATTAATACACTGGTCACATTTGAAAGCAATGTTACTGATATGTACTGATAAGTGCATGTGCCATGTCTTGGATACTTCTAACCAATGGCTGAGGCTCATCTCAGTGCTCTTTTCATCACAGGCATCAACTTGGATTCAGAACAACCAAGCTTTAAGCTGCATGCACAACCTCAGCATCACATCTGAGAGAGCTTGCCTCGGCGCCGCGACACCGTCCGCGGCCGCAGCCGTCGGCGGGCCATGGCCGACAAGGACAACGTGCGCGTGGCGGTGCGCGTACGGCCGCTGAACGAGACGGAGGTGACAAACGGCTGCCGGAGCGCGGTGGAGGTGAACGCGCTGAGCGGCGCCGTGTCGCTGCGCACGCCGGCCGCCGCCGCCGCCTCCGAGCCGGCCAAGACATTCACCTTCGACGTGGCGTTCGGGCCCGACTCCAAACAGGTGAGGGGGTCCGGCGAGGCGCGAGCAGGGCCCCTGGTGGGCCGGTCCGGTCACAGGCTGGTGAGTCCCCGCCACGCCGCCGCAGCTCGGACAGACGAGAGTCGTCCGAGTCGGCCTCCTGACATCCGGCCTCGCCCGCCCACGCCCACGAAGTGCACGAGGGTAAGAACTTCTCGTACTGTCGTCACCAAGCTGGCTGGAAGGGGCAAAATCCCGTCCGTGCCGCCGGTCTATGCTCTGCGCTTACACTGTTCTGTATCTGCCGACAGTTCGACATATACAACCAGGTGGCGCGCCCTATCGTGGAAAATGTGCTGGAGGGATACAACGGCACGATATTTGCGTACGGTCAGACCGGCACGGGCAAGACGTTCACCATGGAGGGAGTCCGATCAGTGGCAGAGAAGAAGGGAATCATTCCCAACTCGTTCGCGCACATCTTTGGACACATCTCCAAGGCAGCAGGCGACACCAAGTACGTTTTGGCAAAAGAGGATGCTATGGCATTGATATGTTTAAGGATGTCCGCCTTTTCGTGTGGACCTAGGGGCGGCAATGGATTGTTGATGCACCGATCAGGGGCAGAGTTTGCATTCAGTTTCATATTCACACAGGCTCCGCCTGGTATCTGGTCGGAATATGAAAATCCTCTTACTTACATTACTTTCAAGTCAAATCATTCACGACTTGGTTGAATGAACTCGGATTCCGATTCAGACAGCATTTGCAAAGTCATCGTTTTCACCGTGACCCCAGGAAAATTGGACAAAATTGGACAGGAAAGACAAGACAAAATTGTACGGAAAAAATCCATTGCTCCTTGGATTCGGCCCCCGCCTGGAGTCGAGCGCAGGCGTGTCGCAGGTGGATGGTTGTCGATCGGCCGCTCTCGCGCTGTGCACCCGACCTCATCGGGCGCTGCTGGTGGGGCTCCGCCTGGGTCGTCAGTCCGAGGCCGAACCGTCTCGCCACGCCCGGTAGGTTTCTGGTGCGTGTCTCCTACCTGGAGATCTACAACGAGGAGGTGCGCGACCTGCTCGGCAAGGTGCAGAGCCAGCGACTCGAGGTCAAGGAACGGCCCGACGTCGGCGTCTACGTCAAGGACCTGTCGGCGTTCGTCGTCAACAACGCCGACGACATGGACAAGATCATGACGCTGGGGAATAAAAACAGTAGGTACCCCAGGATGTGGATCCCGCTGTCACCACCGTGCCCCCCACACTTCGTTTGCGTTCGTCTGGAGCTGACCGTCAAGCAAATGTGGTAACGAAATCGAACCAATACAGCGCTAATCTGCCTTATTTTGGACCAATCGTCGTCACTCTCGGGCGCTGGGAACAGCCGTCGACCGTCGCGAACGGACGTGTGTGAACGCGCTGTGGTCATGGCTTTCGAGTACTTGGATGACGTAGTCATCGGCACCCTGAGGGTATTTTAAGCCCTGATGCTTTGTGGATACGCGGTTACGTATGCGGTGTTGTCAACTGAAGTTATATATATATATATATATATATATATATATATATATATATATATATATATATATATATATACATTAGAATATAATACGTTTGAACTTTTTGCCGCTGTTCATTTCTTTATCCTTGCCACCAATCGGGTGGTGAGATTTGAGGTGTCAGAAGTACGGCTTCGGCACGTAGAAGGCAATTTTCCATAACCATGATTGTGTGTTGCCGGTATCGGCAATTTCTTAGGTGGCTACTGAATTCATACCCCGTCATGCGATGACCCAAGGCCAGTTACGGACGATGTTTTCAGGGCTGGAATCGCACAGTCCCTGCAGCGTCGTATATTTCCATGTCCTTACGCCTGAGTTTTTTGGGGGGGTTGAGAGCCAAACGGTGCCTGCTGGTATGCCATTTGCTGTCTGACACATACCTCCGCCAAGTGCCGCGCTCTCGTGCGGGCTGTGTGCCCTATGCCGTGCCCTCTGCCGAGCCTGCCACCAGCCACAGCCTGTCCGCCGCAGGATCGGTGTGGCGCGACCAACATGAACGAGCACAGCTCGCGCTCGCACGCTATCTTCACCACCACCGTGGAACGGAGCGAGCGGGGCCTGGACGGCCAGAACCACGTGCGCGTCGGTAAACTACATCTGGTCGACCTGGCGGTGAGCGGCAGCGAGGGCTGGTGGTGGCGGGCCACGGGGGTCGGTGTCAGGGCGCCGTAGATGCCCGGCGGGCCACGGAAATCGGTGTCAGGGCGCCGCAGATGCCCGGCGGGCCACGGGAGTCGGTGTCAGGGCGCCGTAGATGCCCGGCGGGCCACGGAGGTCGGTGTCAGGGGCGCCGCAGATGTCCGGAGGGCCACGGAAGCCGGTGCCAGAGCTCCGCTGTTGCCCGTTGACGGTCTGACACCGACTGAGTGTTCGGAGTTGAGCTCCGCAATCTAGCAGGAAGGGAAAGCGGAGCAGAGTACATGTCAACTTGGCTCAGATTTGTGGACGTGGCCATCTGTGAAGTGAATTCATAGATCCCGTGGGAAGGGGTAGAATCACTTAGGGTAGGGTACCGCACATTTTCTGCGAGTATGGCCGTCAACATTTATTGGGATACCATCCGTAACACTATGGGCTTGCATGACGAGCCACGAGGCTGTGCATGGCTGTGGAATACATTGGTTGGTACGTGATGAGGCTGTCCCGTGTCGGAACAGTTTTGTCCCGCGCCTAGTGTCTGCCCAAGTGCGACTGACCCCGCTGCCTCCACCGGTATCCTCCAGTGGCCGAGTGCCCTCGGTCGCCGCGCGTCGGGGTTATGGTAACGGGCGGCAGAGCTGCTAGCCGACGCTGAGCCGGCAGTAACCGCCGTCGGCCGGCCGCCCAGGGCTCGGAGCGCCAGAGCAAGACGGGCGCCACCGGTCAGCGCCTGAAGGAGGCCACCAAGATCAACCTGTCGCTCTCCACCCTCGGCAACGTCATCTCGGCCCTGGTGGACGGCAAGAGCACCCACGTGCCCTACCGCAACTCCAAGCTGACGCGCCTGCTGCAGGACTCGCTCGGCGGCAACAGCAAGACGGTGATGGTGAGTAGGCCGGTGCTGTGGCTGCTGTCGTCCGTCTTTCGTTATCTTCGTTATCTGTTTGCAGCGCGCATGTCCCCGCACAACCTGCCGACCTGTTGCTTTTGGGATACCTGTGCAATGTTTTTCTCACTGCTGGGATTGCGACAAGGAATAAGTATCGCTGCGCACCCAAGTCTCACCGCATGAAAACGAGTCGCGTTCTGGCGATTGCTTTAATGGTATGGAGGGACGCTGGTCTCGCCAGATCATGGGACTGCCTGCCAATGCAGCTACGACCGTATGGTGCCGCTCCCGTTGTGGCTGTCGTTTGGTGCTCGCCTGCTAAGTTCTAATGCCACCATTTGGTGTAGTACTTGTCGCCCGCCGATGGTGTAGTACCGTGCTCTCTCTAACGCTGAATAAGGCCCTCGGTTTCGTTTCACCGATGACTGCCTTCCACAGATTGCCAACGCCGGCCCTGCCGACTACAACTACGACGAGACGTTGAGCACGCTGCGGTATGCCAACCGCGCCAAGAGCATCAAGAACAGCGCCAAGATCAACGAGGACCCGAAGGACGCGCTGCTGCGCCAGTTCCAGAAGGAGATCGAGGAGCTGCGCCGTCGCCTGGAGGAGGAGGGTGAGTACCGGTGCTGCCGGCACGGTCGGGGGTGCTGGCGGTGAGAGACTACCGGCCAGGGTGGCTGCCGACGTGGAGGGGGTGGTGCTTCGGAGTGCTACACAACCTCTTGTGGGGCACACGGAGTTTCATGCGGTAAGCATGCATATATGTTGTTCGTAATTATTGCAAAATCACCAGTCGCCTGAATTTGAATTATATTTTGTCATTTTCAAACCTTCACAGTCCTTTGAACACATCAGGGCGACTCTCGTCCGGCTTTTGGACCGACCTGGAGCCATGTCGCGTGTTGTCTCCGACACTCGAGCTTGCGGGCCGACTGTGGCGCTGTATGATCAGCCCCCCCCCCCCCCTCCCCCGCGGCCGCGGCCCCATCTGACCCGGCCGCCCTCTCGGTCACCGTCAGAGGGCGGTGGCGACTCGGACAGCGGCTCGGCGGAGGAGTCCGGCGGCGAGGAGGCGGCCGCCGACGGCTCGCCGCGCCGCCGCCGGCCGCGCCGTCTCACCGAGGAGCAGGTGGCTGAGGTGCAGGCCCAGCTAGCGGAGGACCGGCGCCGCCTCCAGCAAGAGAAGGGCATGGCCGAGGCTGAGCGGCGCCGGCTCAAGCAGCAGGTTGACCAGCACGAGAAGGAGCTGGCGCAGGCGCAGTGAGTGGGCTGGTGGCGGCGGGGAAAGGGTGGTCCGGTGACTGTGGGGCTGATGGCGGCGGAGAGCGGGAGAAGTAGTCCGGTGATTGTGGGGCTGATGGGGCTGGGAGGGGGAGGAGTAGTCCAGTGACTGTGGGGCTGATGGGGGCTGGGAGGGGAAGTAGTCCGGTGACTGTGGGGATGATGGCGGCTGGGAGGAAAATGAGCAGTCTGGTGACGGTGGGGCTGATGGGGGCTGGGAGGGGAGGAGTAGTCCAGTGACTGTGGGGCTGATGGGGGCTGGGAGGGGGAGGAGTAGTCCAGTGACTGTGGGGCTGATGGGGGCGGGGAGGGGAAGTAGTCCGGTGACTGTGGGGATGATGGCGGCTGGGAGGAAAAACAGCAGTCTGGTGACTGTGGGGCTGATGGGGGCTGGGAGGGGAGGAGTAGTCCAGTGACTGTGGGGATGATGGCGGCTGGGAGGGGGAGGAGTAGTCCAGTGACTGTGGGGCTGATGGCGGCTGGGAGGGGAGGAGTAGTCCAGCGACTTTGGGGCTGATGGGGGCTGGGAGGGGAAGTAGTCCGGTGACTGTGGGGCTGATGGGGGCTGGGAGGGGGAGGAGTAGTCCAGTGACTGTGGGGATGATGGCGGCTGGGGGGGGGGGGGGGGGGGAGATCCGGTGACTGCGGGAATGCCGGCGGTGGGGAGGGGAGGAGTAGTCCGGTGACCGCGTAGACCAACTTTTCTCGATGGGCCATGTGCCGAAGTCGTTTATCACGCCTGGCTGAGTCGGCGCCGTGCTGGATGATGTTCCTCGAGAGGACTCGTGTGAATGCTAGCATGCGTGGGGATAGTGACTTATCTCGTGGTGCTGCTCGGGAGAGCATTACCTGCTGGCCCTTCACAATTCATAGAATTTACTCCACTTTTTCCAGAAGTAGTGAATGGCGTCTGAACTGGTGTCCTTAGCATTGTTGTCGTTGTCTTGCCGTGTTTCTGTTCAGCACCGTCGTGACCGTCGCCCCCCCCCCCCCCCCTTCCCCCTCCCCCAGGCGGGCGCATGATCAGTTGGCCGAGAAGCTGGCGCTGCTGGAGAAGAAGATCATCGTGGGCGGTGTGAACCTGCTGGAGCGGTCGGAGGAGCAGCAGCGCCTGCTGGAAGAGTCTGCCCGCGAGCTGGAACGGCGCCAGCAGAACGAGCGCCAGCTACAGCAGGCGCTGCAGATGAAGGAGGTCAGGCGAGCTGGGCCACTGCCGGCCGGTGGCGCTGCACTCGAGATTTTGAGGACTTTATTTGGTACTCATGCTCCTAAATCTGCTCCTGACGCCTTCGAGTCAGGCGCTTCTTGTTCACGCCTACATGAATACAACTCCCACATGGCATTCATATGCGACAGCCGCGTGTGACAGCCATGCTGGGTGCTTTGCAACATTTTGCACTAAACTTTTTAAAGCTTAAAACTTTTCTTAAGGTATTGTATATGTTAAAGTATGTTATATTATTATATTAAAGAATATGCTTATAAGTAAGGGCTGTATGTTATACTAAGATGGTGTACTTATTGGCTGCAAAAGTAATAACTGGTGTGTGCGTGTGCAGCGTAAGTTTTGACGTGTATGAGGTTTTTGCAGATAAAGAATGTTGATTATAAGTAAGAGCTGTATAGGTTTTTTCTATACAAGAAAAGACAGGTTTAAGTTTTTCCACCAACCACCTGGGCTAACTGAGTAGAAGTTTTGTCATCTAGCACTCATGTCATACATTGCAGTAGAAGTACTGTCATGTATAAGTCCTTGCGGTAGATGTAATAAGGTGTGCTCTTATTAAGTATAAACCTTGTTGTGTAGCACTGATTTCCTGTGTAAGTTCTGTAAGACGAAGTTACACCATGTAGCACTCCTGCTCCCGTCGATTAGTTTTTGTTGTAGCGCGAACGTCGTGACACAGGTGGATAGTAGGATACTGAACCTTCTGTGAGGCAAGGGTTTTGACTCCTTATGTCTGCGAAGGCCGTGCCGAAGGCCGTGCCGAGTACCGGTGATAACATGTTTTCGCCGCAGTCATCGAAAACTCTGGCCAGTGTGGGGGTCGAACCCACGACATTCGCGTTATTAGCACGACGCTCTAACCAACTGAGCTAACCGGCCACGAGGATCGTGAATAGTAAGACCGCCCGTGCCTCTTCAGGCGGAACGTCTAGACATCGAGGAGCGCTACAGCTCTCTTCAGGAAGAGGCGGTGGGCAAGACCAAGAAACTGCGCAAGGTGTGGCAGCTGCTGCTGGAGGCCAAATGTGAGCTGGAGGACCTGCGCGCCGAACAGCAGCGCGAGAAGG
The DNA here is from genome assembly GCF_011947565.3 of Pollicipes pollicipes. NCBI lineage: Eukaryota > Metazoa > Arthropoda > Thecostraca > Pollicipedomorpha > Pollicipedidae > Pollicipes > Pollicipes pollicipes. The sequence continues at coordinate 44,189,900 of NW_023596921.1, read as the reverse complement.
AGGGGTTGCTCGAGAACGTGCGACAACTGACCAGCGACCTACGCCTCCAGCAGCTGCTCATCGACCAGGTGAGCGAGTTCGGTGCGCCGCCGTCTCAGCTGGTGTGCCGCTAGACTGGCGTCGACGCGACGTGCAATGCCGTTGATGAGCGTTATTGGATGTCGGTGAACACCCACTCCATGCCTCACGAGTCATTGAAACTGTGGCATTCCGTGGGTCATTCCATGTCTGTGAACTGACCTGCGATGTAAGCGCGGCGTTGTTGACCAGGTCCCGGCCGATGTGCCGTGCTCACCTGCGCGTTCCGTGCGATGATGGGTCACCGCTCTCCCATGCGCGTTTCGTGTGGTGACGGGTCACCGCTCTCTATTGCGCGTTCCGGGCGGTGACGGGTCACCGCTCTCCCCAGCGCGTTCCTAGCGGTGGCGGGTCACCGCTCTCCCCTGCTCTCTTTTGTGCGGTGACGGGTCACCTGTCTCCCCTGCGCGGTGACAAGTCGCCGCTCTCCCTTGCGCGGTTCCGTGCGGTGACGGGCGGCCTGCTCGCGGCAGGCGATCCCGGCCGAGTACCAGAGCATGGTGGAGCAGTACGCCAGCTGGAACGACGAGATCGGAGAGTGGCAACTGCGCTGCGTCGCCTACACGGGCAACAACATGCGGCGCAACACGGACCCGGCCGATGCCGACCGTCAGCCGGAGGTGACTGGGGGGAGCCGCGCCGGGCCGGCTGCCGCAGGCGTCCGCCGGGGCGGACCCGCTGGTGCCACGCAGCGGGAGGGGCTGATGCGTAACGTGTGGTGTTTGTGTGGGCAGTCTCGAGGTGCGATGCCGTGCTGGATCGGACCGGTAGGTTGTCCTGTATGTGCGCCCACCGCCGGGCGCGCTAATGTCATGTATGGCTTGTCGCATGCCACCTGACACTGATAATTATGTTATATTTCACGAGTGCTAGTATCTGATATATCACTAGGGCTAGTGTCTTATTTATCACTAGTCCCAGTATTTCATCAACTACTTGTACTAATATCTTATGTCATTGGTGTTCGTATCTTATCTGCCAATAACATTGGCATCATGCCGTTGGTACTAGTATCTCATGTCATTAGCACCAGTATCATATCTACCACTAGTACTAATATCTTACCTATCACCAGTACTAGCATGTTATGCTCACCAGTCACGTTACGTCTGCCGTATCACGCGTCGTGCTACGACGGCGGGTCGCAGTTCGTGCCCGGTCCGTCTTTGTCCGGTGATGCTTCTGTCCTCTCACAAGTCTTAGTTCATCTGCCTCTCACGGGTCATGCCCCGTGCTCGGTCACGAGCGCCGCTCCCCTGCAGTGTCCTTGCTCACGACGCGCGGCTGTCGTATTGCTGTCGCGGAAGGGCGTGTCGTGCTCCCTGAACATCCGTCACCCTCGCTGGAGCTGACGTATCGCAGCCGCTGGTGGTGGATCTGTCTCGCGTGTGCCTGTCGCACTCCGCGAGCGTGCTCCCCGCTCACGCCTGACCCGCCGCAGCCGCCGCTGGTGGATCTGTCTCGCGTGTGCCTGTCGCACTCCGCGAGCGTGCTCCCCGCTCACACCTGACCCGCTGCAGCCGCCGCTGGTGGACCTGTCGCACGTGTACCTGTCGTACTCCGCCGACGGACCGGGCGTGGCCATCCGGCCCAAGTCGGCCAAGCACCGACAGGCGCGGCCTCGCGGCTCTGCAGTCCCTCCCGGCACCGCTGCCAGACAGTGAGTGCGCCGTCGCGTGCCGCTGAGGTCGGGGGCGCCCAGCGCACTGTGCACGGAGGACCATGCCGCACTGCGGCACGCTCTTACAGCTGTGGATGTTGATGCGCGGGGCTGTGTATCACTGGTGTCGGACGGAACAGGAATCGCGTGTCATATTGTATCATGCTGCGAGGGATGGTGGTGGCCGCGCTCCTGCCCGCGCTCAGCCATGGGAGCCGCCGGCGGGGTGTACAGCTCCGCTGAACTGCATAAGGCAGCCACTGGCCGGCGCGGGGACGCCGCGGTCGCCGTGTGACGGCCAGCGAGTGCTGCGTGACACGGTCTCGTGTCGCTCCAGGCGGATGTGAGACCGACGGGGCGCGATCCTGCCACGCCAGCCGCCCCAGCTTCGGAGCGCTGGTGGAGGAGACGGCGGCCTGCTGTGATAACCCTTCAGGCAACCCTGCTGACGTCAGCCGCGCTGCTAGCGAGGCTGCCTCCCGACTATGTGCAGTAATTCTAGTCTAGCCTGCCACGCGCGCGGCGGCTCCACCCGAACGCCGTGGCATGGTAACGCGGTTATGACTTTGCGCATCCGGCGAAGCGGTGACTGCGACCGCCTCCGACTGTGATGAGGCTGTATCTGGAGCGCTCGGACTGTTTGTCGTGAGGTGTTGCGGTTCACTGGGGCGTGTCGCACCTGATCTCACTCCGCGGATGGATGTCCGCACAACGGGAGCCCCACCCCTCGCCGTAGCCGAGACCGATGCAGGGCTCGCTGCCCGCCCGCACTTATATTCACCGTGTACTCCGCGCCTCAGGCAGTGTATGCGAATGAGCGAGCTTGGCGTACGATGTAACCCGGCGTGCCACGAGGACGACGCAGAGCACGGCGGCGGCGCCACCAGTCCGGGCTGGTGCGGCCACGTTTCGCCGACGTCCTCGCCGGTGTGAAGGTGGCTCGCTCACACGCCGCCTCAGCGCCGCGCGGCCGGTAGCTTTGCACGTCAGACAGCGGGCTGGTCGCCTGACCTGGGGATCACCGCGTGTGTGTGTGGAGCCGGCTGCGTCGGCGGTCGGCCTCTCGGGCGGGCTTCCAGCTGAGACAGTCCCAGGCTGTCGCCGGCGTGCGGCCTGTGGCCATGTCCGGCCGACAGCTGACGCACGTGGCGGAGGTCGCGCAATACACGCACGAGCACAGAACGAAGATTTATTATGGGCCGGCCGGCGCAAGCGACGCCGGCGGTCGGCTATCGCAGAAGTACATCAACACACATCAGAACACCGGGCGTCAGTGTCAGCAATCGGGGGCGTGGGGGACGGGGGCGAATGTGAATCAGGAATGGGGCCACCCGACAGGACAGCGGGCGCGGCCGAGGCGTCTATTGCTGTTTACACTCCTGCGGGTCGCCGGCTTTGCCGCCTGGCGCTCTGGCTTTCTTGGGGTCGAAGTCGGGGTCCTCCTCGTCGTCCATGTCCTCCTCGCCTGCGGACGGACAGGACGGACAGATCATGCCGAGGAGTTCACGCTTCACTGGCGGGTGCATGATGCGCCAGGTTTCAAATTCCGGCACCTGCTATCTTGGGCCGGCCTGAACATCGATAATGAACGGACGATTCCGAGTGAATACCAAAGAATGCCTCGTGTGTGAAAATGGCATAAAAGTCAATGTCTGTACGATAACCACCGTACTGAAACCACAACACTGGCAACCTATGGAAAGTAGACACGCCGTCGACACTCACTGCCCTCGTCGCCGTCCTCCTCTTCCTCCTCGTCGTCGTAGTCGTCCTCCTCAAGCGCCTCGCCGGTGAAGTAGAGCACGGCGCGCGGCACGATGCGCTCGCGGATATAGTGACCGATCTCGAAGTCGGCAGTCAGCTGGCCCTGCACCTCCTCGTCCACGTCCGCGTCCGGGTCGTCCGGTACTGCGGGCAGCCCGGGTCAGGCCCGCCGTCAGGCCGGCGCAGGGTCACGCAGCCGTCAACGGTAAGGGGTGGCATGGGACGCGCCTGATGGGTTAGAGTTCCCATTGAGTGAAGGTGTTCACGACGTGCGCTGGGGAGGGGTGCGCCTGCGCTAGAAAGGGGTTCGGCTGCGCTCGGAGGAATCCGGCGCGAGCATGGGGGGGGGGGAGGGTTCCACCAGCGGCATTGGCGAGGGGACGCCCGTGGGATGACTCGTGCCACATGATGCTGACTGGCACTGGTAAAGGGTTCGCTTCATAAGACAAGGGGGGCGGGGGGCCTAGCGCTGGTTGAATAGCCACATGAGAGTTACCCGAAGATCGAAGCACGCCTGGTTACAGTTGACACGGGCACTGCGAACGGACGGCGGGCGCACGCGCCAAATGAATGCTCAGAGCGCAGCGGAGCAGCACGGCATTTATCATTCGTATTCCGCTTCAGTGAATGGAAGAGCCAGGTGCATCACTCCACGTCGTTATTGGCTTCACTTTAACCTCGTCTGTTTAACCTCGTCGTCTGCGTGTATAGGCCCGAGATGAGGACGGTCGCACCGTGATCCATCTATTGCACAGTAATCCTGCGCCTGTCCCCCAGCGCCGGGTGGCGGCGCGAGGACTCCCGCGCCGCCCACCACGTCACGGCCATCGAGTCACGGAACTCGGCATACCGGACGGCGGGTTGAAGAAGTTGAAGAACGAGTCGTTCTGCACCGTCTTGGTGACGGTACGCGTGCTGCCGCGCGACTTGTGCTTCTGCTTCTTCTTGATCGTCTTGAGCGTGATGTTCTTGCCCTTCTGCCAGTCTATCGTACAGCCCTGCGGGGCGCCACACGCGTCTGAGGTGGCCGCCCAGCGCGCCGGGCGCCCGGCGGGTCGCGCGCCAGCCGACGACAGACGACCGCGCCCCGCGGCCGCTGAGCGACGGGCGGGGAGGGAGGGGGGGGGGGGGACTGACGAGTCACCAGCGCCGCACTACATAGCAGGCTGCTGGCGGGGAGCGCGCGCTAGCCAGCCGGTGTTCGTAAGCACGGCTCCACTCCCAATCCAGCCATAAAATAAGCTAGAGCAGTGCTCCATTGTATCCCTCTAGCTATGACAACTTGTACCAACTGTGGTATGTGACATTCAAAGAAAGTTGGCTTCTATATGCTAACAGGCATTTTTGCAGACTGCTGCGTAACAGATACCGTCCATCTGCAATGTTTCTGCAGAAAAACAATACCATATTACTGTTGCTTACATTTTGCACATTCCACAGCATGCCACGTTCACTTCTGAGCGATTCCCTAAGTCATTTCATTCTGCACATTCAGTCCTAACACGTTTTCGAGATACAATTTGCACGTTGGCTTCCGCGTGCCAGCAAATCAATACGCCTGCGCCCCTCGATCTTGCAGACCAAACGCCCACCCCACCTTGCACTTGTAGATCTCGGGGCCCTCGAACGTGAACGGCTCCTTGTCGTCGGGCCGGCACTTCATGAAGTACTCCTTCGTCAGCACCGTGTTGGTGAAGTGCTCGTTGGACGAGAAGTGGAACTCGAGCGTGAAGCCCTGCCAAAGCAGAGATGGTCAGCCGCCCAGACGGGCATGAGCTCGCGGGGCACAGCTCACCCAGCCTAAAAAAAAAAAAACACACTACTGCAGCCGGCGCAGACACCACCACTGATGCGCCCACACGGTGCCGGCGTCTCCACACGGTGGAAGCTGGCGCCCCCAGCAGGTCTGAGGTGACCAGAGCGCCAGCAGGTGACCAGACCAGACCAGACCAGACCAGACTGAGGTGAGGTGACCAGACCAACCCAGCAGCCGCACCAGGCTACACTGGCACCGCGCGCCGGAACCCCAGCAGGTCTGAGGTGACCAGGCAGCCCAGCAGCCGCACCACGCTACACTGGCACCGCGCGCCGGGGCGCCGGCCGGCGCGGCCGGGCTCACCATGGGCTCCTTCTCGGAGAACGCCACCGTGATGTCGGTGAGGTGTTTGAGGATGGGTTCGTCGTGCTCCCGGATCAGCTCCGAAAGCAGCTCCACGTTCTTGCAGACGGTCAGCCAGAAGTCGGGGATGCCCTGCGCCGCCCAAGGACTGTCAGTCTAGAGCACGCGCACCAGCAGTCCCCGTCACCAGACACATCCAGCTCAGTTCTCCAGGCCACTCCCAATGGTCAAGGTCAGGCGTGGTGCTCACGTGTCACCATGTGGCTGCCTGCCGCTCGTCCCCACCCCCAGCTTGCTGTGAACGCGGACATCGGCAAATGGCTAACCGACGCGGATGCCACTCACGCCGGGAAGACGACAACATCCCCTGCCTCTACAGTCCGGGGCAGCTCTGCACCGGACTCCCACACACCTGGCGCTTTCAGTGCGCCCCCGCCCCCCCCCCCCCCCCCCCCACCTCGCCCGAGCACACGCAGGGACGACCGGCCGTGGCCCGCCCCGGGGCGGCGGCCACTGACACGGCCCGGTCTGCGGCCCCCTCCGGCCGGCACAGACGGCCGCGGCCGGCGCCGGCAGACGCACCTTGGTGTGCTCGTCCATGCCGTGTAGCTTGGCGTCGCCGTCGCCGATGGTGGCCTTGTCCTCCATTTCGAGGCTGATCTCGTCGTCGAGCGTGAACTCGCACTCGGCGTCGGTCGGCTCGTACTCGCCGCTCACCACCGACGAGCGCTGCCGGCCGCCAGGCCTCAGTCTCGCGGCGCCGACGCGCGCACACACACGCACGCACGCACGCACGCACGCACGCACGCACGCACAAACACACACGTACCATCGTCCAGGCCCACACAACGCGCATCGAACAGACGCGGCAAACGTCGTAGGCCAGACTCCCACACCCCATCCGTCCGGCTGACGCACAGCACAACTCGGACCAGATTACTCCTGCATCGTTACATATACATATACATGGACGTCAGTTCCTTGTGTTGCGGACCTCACGTTTCACGCCGCGCATTCTAACGGACAACGCCTAAGGGCGGGGCGGGGAAGGATGATGCCTAACCCCTTATACACCCCTATCGGCCACTGATGTACCCTCCGACCACCACACGCTGCGTCCAACAGCCGGCTGCAAATAGTCGGCGATTTCTCACCTGTTCATATAGAGGCATGTACAGTTTGTGGTATTTACACTCCAACGCGTGCACCTCCTCATAAAAGGCAGCTTCAATGTTGGTGGCTTTCAGCTGAAGGTTCTTCAGCGCTTTGATCCTTCGCTTGACAACCTTGGGTAAACTCTGCAACAGAGCCGTGGCTGATAGTTCCGAATAACTGCGAGACATGCTACAATTCCCATCGTCATCGCATTCTGGAATGTCAACCCCATACCCAAATTTCTATAAGAAGCTTGCGACGATCCTGTTTTGGAAAACAAGGGAACGGCACCACACAGCCTCAGATCTTCTCGTCAGGGTGGATAACTTTTAGTGCACCACGAATTTCGATATTATACATAGCATGCTAGCAGCGACAGCAAATAAAATTAACGACGCGGAAACCACCACGCGTGTGAAATGGGATAGCGCACTGAACCATACCTGCGTCCATTCTACACTGTATTTTCACTCGACAGCCCTTCTATTGCCAGCAGGTGGGTGCATTGTGCACCAGAGCAGCTCAGATTCGACTTTTTGTGAACTTCAAGAGGAATAACGATAAAAGGAAACATGTTTGCAACTGTATTGAAACCGTGTTTGAAATATGCAACACATACAGTATGCTGTTATAGTTGCATTAGAGAAAAAAGGCCTGGGATGATTGCTTCTTTATCTCAAGTTGACCCCGACTCCATTCGAGGGCTTCATATTCAACCGGCCAACCCGAGCGTGTGTCAAGAGTGGGAAACGCTCCAAGAATTTTGGACCCGCTGATTATAATACACTACTATTTTAAGTTAAATGGGTTGGCATGACCCCACCGACCACACGACATCGATTTCCACTCCGAAATAGACCATCGCGTGCCGCCCCGACCCGACAGCCCACGTTCCCGGAACTCGGCCGGGAGGGCTGGACCCACGAGCTGGCCGGGACCCGACGGCAGCAGAGGTCGTGTTAATGATGCCGGCCTGCCAGCGATTGTGACCCAGACACAGCTGGTGGCAGGCAGCAGGGCCTACCCTCCCACAGGCATCGCCTAGCTGGGATGCAGCACCAGCTGGCACCAGCTGGCACCAGCAGACTGGATGAACCAGGCGCCGTTCATTGCGTGTTACCACGGGTGGCGCCGTTTGGTCGTACCAGCCACGCTGACGCTGGTAGGAGCACAAGCAGCACATTGGCAGTGCCCGGAGCAGGGCAATGTTGGTGCCAGCAGTAACAATGGTACATACCCTGCTCCATACCACAGGGCCCGACACGTGTTCCGGGCGCCGGGTGCCCGTCAGCGGGCGCGGCGGGGCGGGGCGGGGCGGGGCGGGGCGGGGCGGGGCGGGGCGGGGCGGGGCGGGGCGGGGCGGGGCGGGGCGGGGCGGGGCGGGGCGGGGCGGGGCGGGGCGCGGCCGCCCCCGCGCCGTACCTCGATGTAGCCGGATGGTGAGCCGATCATGCCGTCCAGCCGGCCCTGGAGCGCGGCCAACACCTGCGGGTTGCGCATCAGCTGGGCGGCCACGCTGGCGCTCTCGTTGCCACTCTCCCCCTGCTGCTGCTGTTGTTGCTGCTGTTGCTGCTGCTGCTGCTCACTTTCGGCGTCATCCATTGTCTCCAGCCCCTTCTCTGGGTCTTTGGACATGCTGGATTGGACAGATGACAGATGTAAGATCTGCCAACAAACAGTTCTGGTTAGTATGTATCATTCCAGCATCTAAAACTGATACTGTGTAGGCTTTTGCCTTTCAATAGTTGCTTTAAATGGAGTATGCCATCTTTTTGCACATTCCACTTATTGTTGCATCATGTAGACACCTTTGATTTGATCCATGGCAGTTTCCTCTAAACCATGCTGAATAACTTAGGATTTTGGTTTGATTTAGCCACTTATGTGAGAGAAATCTCATGGGACCCTGCTCACCACTATGAAAGAAGTTTTGTTGACCAGCAACAACCTTAAGCAAGAACTTTCCCAGTGAAGAATTGGGCACAGGTGGTAGTTTGGGGTTTAGTTTCAGTGTGTGGCACGGTCTATGACAAATAGCAAAATGGCATTCCCCTAGGAAATGTTGGATATGTAAGCCTGTTTGTGCTGATAATTAGCAAGATTGTTGAATGTCTGCCAGGTCAGCCAAACAATGAGACTTGTGTGAAATCAGTCATGCATCAAGCCACACTGCAAAATGCACATGTTATGCTGAATATTTCCCGAAAGGCTATGACATCCCAGCAGCAACTTTACCACATGGATACCATTCATTTCAGAGCCCTGAGCTCTGCTCAGATCAGCTCACAACCAATGTTGTCACATAGGGAGCCAATATTTGAAGAAATCATGAAGTTTTTATAGTAATTTCAAGCAAAACTACCCAAACATTTTTTAAGCCAAAACTATTTGAAAATTTAACACAGTTTGATGATGCTTGAATTCAGCACATAAATGATACAGGTCTAGCATGTGTAAGTCATGTTGTTGGCATTCTGCAAGGTTGATGCCGTGCATGTATGTGCCAAACTCAAGGCAGAGCAAACTGCACTCAATTTTGTAATTGATGTTACATGGCAAAATTGTTTATAGTAACCTAGCAAGAAATTGCTCACAACATAAGACCACAATTCTTTGAAAGACTGATAATATATGCACTGAAATTCATAGATCCCATACATGTCCAGAGCAACATGTGTTTTAAGCCACCTGGTATCACACACAAGAAGCACAAGCCTACTATTGAAAATAAATGATATAACCATAAATATATAATGCCACTAGATCAGTAACACCTATGCTATATGACTAGCAAAAGTAAGAACACCAAAACAGGAGCATCAGCTGAAAAATGGTAAACACTCATAGGCAAAGTAAACAAACCAAGATAAACTGGGTAAGTTACAGGCAAACCAACGGTTCCCATGTGTGAAACACACCACATGCATTGATCATTTGCTTGGCAGATGCTCTTGTTAAGTGATAAATGTCTACTTCAGCATGTGGGCTTAGCTTCATGTGATGCACAACATCCATTTTCACAAACTGCACACTCTGGGCATAGCTGATTCTGATCCAGTGATGTTACATATCTACAGTGTTGGCCTTTGCGGTCTAGTACTTCTGGGCGTGGGGTTCAGTGCCTGTTCGGTTAAGTCCCGGCACAAAGGTTAGGTTAGCCTTGGTAAAGTTAAATTTTGGTAAGTTCACAGAAATTGTTAGCCTAATTAGATCAGTGGTGGCACTTGTCATTCAAATTCATTCTGAGCTGAGGTGCTCCATTCAAACTGACATGATGTCATCTAATGTCTTGTACACAATTTCCAAGGAGCAACCAAAAACATGCCTGGCTAATGGATGTGAGGCAAGTGCAAAAATATTCCCGCAGTACTTCACATGCAATATTTGGGAGAAATGGCATTGGATACTGAGCAGGATTGCATTGATCAACCCAACTTTCCAAGCAATAATCCTCACCAATTGATGTAAATGCAACCATGAAAAAGAGTGTCACATCTGAACGCAGCAAAGAATGCTCCGTACAATTTACCATGAACAGGAGTAGACTTAGATCAAATTCAGCCCACATGAGGCAAAAGCGTCATGGCAAATAAGCCGTGGACGACCAACCTGTAATACTTCAAACACTAAAAAAACACCGCTACAGTAGTATATAATACCTGATTTGATAGCAGCCCACCACTAAAAATGTACAAATGTCACTTACACCCCGACTCTCTCTCCTGCACAAACAGGCCGCACCAAACCCCGGGAACCGCGATTTCAGCGCGCTTACAAAGAGGCGATATGTTGTTGTACATCCTCGGTCAGCCATACGCCGCCTGCTCTAAGCCAATCATGTCTACCGTTGAACAAGTATTGGCCAATGAGCAAGCAGAAATTTATGTCAGGAAACCAAAGACGGTAGCATTGAGCACGATTGGAGTGTTTACACCTGCTACCATAGCGCATGTGGACAAATAGCTGAACACTGAGAAGACGTCAGAAAAACACGCAGTTTTATTTTTGGCTTACGGTCCTAAAAGTGCATGCGTTTCATACGATATGGAATTGATTTTGGGAATTTTCCCGATTAAAAGATTGCTTGATGTTTAACTGGTTTCCGGACCAGAGAACAGCTCTCCGCCATAAATATGTCACTTATGACGTTTCAGATATCCAAGGACGCGGAGATCGAGGAAACACTCCCAACATAGGCGGGGGGTTATGCCGGCGTGTTGATGGCCTATTTTGAACCGCAGAAGTATTATGTAAGCCTGTCAAAGTCAATTTTAAACTGCCTAAGGGTCATTCTGGCCTATTTAGGACCCATTCTGATCAAAGCAGGGCAATTCTAAGCTCGCAGAGGGGCGCGTTCTGCCCTGTCGAAAGCGCATTATTGACTAGATAGCCCATTCCGCCCTGTAGAGGCTCATTCTGATCTGTGGACGGCCCATTTTTGACTGGAGTGGTCTTGGTAAGCAGAGGCCTCAGTCTGGTCTTTGGGGGTTCCATTCTGACCTTTAGAGGGTCCATTCTGGCCTTTAGAGGGTCCATTCTGACCATTAGAGGGCCCTCATTCTGGCCTTTAGAGAGCCCACTTTTGTCTAGCAAGTCATTCAGACTCGGAGAGGTCGCATTCTGCCCTGTCGGGAGCCCATTTTGATATTCAGAGGGTCAATTGTGATCCGTATGGGACTCGTCCTGATCTTAAGAGGGCCTACAATTGACTGTCGGAGGCGCATACTGGCTTACTGAGGAGTCACTCAGCAGCGCAGGTGGAGGGGGAGGGGGATACAAAGGGCACGTGCCACCCCTTCCCTTAGGTTCCTAGAAGTCCGAAGGGCCTATCGATACTTAAGATTAGGGCCCGATTCGAGGGCCCGAAAGACCGGCCGGAGGTCATGTTCAGGGGTCCCAACCCGCAGGGCCTGATGCTCCAATGCCGGCCAGAGGGCCCTGCACGCTGCTGAGGAGCTCTCGCGTTGATAAGGGCCTATATGTCGGTCAGTCGGCTCCGTGCCACCAGTAACGCACAGTCGGCTGCGTATCGGCGTGGGCCTGGGGGCCCATTTCCCAAGCGGGGGAAAGCCGGAGCCAGCAATTTGCATTAGTTGGGGTCCCGCAGCGCCTAACTGTGCTGGGGGCCCTGTGCTGGCAAGGGGACCAAGTCGGCCAGAGGCAGTGTTTGAGGAGGCCCAAAGAGCTTGGAGGGCCCACAGGGTCCGACGACCAAGGGCTTGATTGGCGTGTCTGAGGGCATCAAGGGCTGGTCGGAGTCTTTTTCAGGGGCCCGGCTGCGGGAACGGACCTTCAGATGACAGTTAGTGGGGCCTTAACGCCGATCAGGGACACCCTGAGTCGATATGGATATATATACATATATATATATATATATATATATATATATATATATACATTGGTTAGGCACCACCACAACGTCCGCTCCGTATCGATATGGGACTGAAGGCTCACTTTCCAACCAGCTACAAAGCTGGGGCCAGTGACTGACTCTGGTTGGTGCCCCTGTATCAGGCCCAAACGGAACCGATATCAAAGGCCCACTTGGAGGGCATAGGGGCCCTAATGACTGGATGTAGGCCACATACAGAATCACGGCCCGTAGCATCGCTACCTGAAATATCAGTCAGAGGTCTTCTTGCACCGTTTGAGGATCCTTAAGACAATGCGGGTGTTTATGTCTGCCAGAGACCACGAACACCGAACAGTTGGCTCGCTACCAGTCTAAACTCCGGGCCATTTCTCAAGCGGCAAGACTGGGGACCACGATTTGCATTGCTCTGGGTACCTGAAACAGTGGTGTCGGCCCCTGTGTCGATTAGGGGCCCTCAGTGCGTAAAAAGGGGTCACGTCTCGGCTTGTGGCCCCTAGCCGATCACGAGCGTTGTTTGAGGACGTACAAGGAGGGGCCGGATGGCCGCTCGGGATCAAACATCGAGGGCTCGATTGGATTTGGACCCGATTCCCCACCCGTAGTGCCGGGACCTGAAATATCAGTCAGAGGGCTTCTTTTATGGTCCTCTTTCTAGGTTTCTTAATCCCTATCATAAGGGGCGTGGACACGAAGCCAAATAGTTGCCTCCATGTCCGTCTAAGCCCTTGAGACCCATGTCCCAAGCGGGAGCGAGACTGGGGCTCGCATTTGTAATGTTCGGAGTCCTTGACACGATAAGAGCCTCCTGAGTCGGTCGAGTGCCACAGTACCCAACAGGGGTTGTGTGGTGGCAAGTGGCCCGAATCGGCCAGGAGCGGTGTTTGAGGGGGCCCGAAAAGGGACTGAAGGGTCTCGTGAGATCAAAAATCAAGGACCCAGTTGGAAGGCTGAACGACCCAACTGGCTGGCTGTATGTCGCATAAGGATCTCCTCCCGTAGGATCGTGACCTCCAATGTTAGTTAAAGGGCCTCTTGCACTGATTGGGGACTCCTGAGGCATATAATTCCCCTGTTTCGGTCAAAAATCACCAACACCGAACAGTCCTCGCGTCGGTCTGAGCACTGGAACCCCGAATGACAGGGAGCTTTTTGCATTGGTAGGGCTCCCTGACAATGAAGGGAAACATGAGAGCCTATGATGATTATTCACTTTGAGGTAATAGCAGGGTCCTGTGCCCGTCATGGCTCCCAGTACCAAATGATGGGCCCTCACACCTAATACCAGTATGGGCCCGTTATACCGAACAGGATGTGCCAATATTGGACTACCTGTGGCAATCAGGGATGTTGTTGCGTCAGTGCGGGAACACTGTGAATGAGGGGTTGGGTTCTGGCTTCTGCGTTCTATTGGTTTAGAAAGATTCCACTGAACTACTGTAACTATATGCAGCGCCGGTGATCCATTTCATGCAGTCGTTTAGTTGATTGACTAAAATTCATACATAATTGATCTCGCGTTAACTTCTGGCTTCTATCCCAGCTATAGAAGTCAAATACAAGAATATAAAAAGCATACTCTCATTAACAAATGGACCACATTCTTCTATATTTCTGTTTTTTGGGGGGAGGACGTCTTACCATCGGAGGGCCGTTTGTCAAGCCTGTGCCCCTCCTTTGCCCAGGCCCTGGCTGCGCGCCTGGGCCCAAGTATCGGTGGCGGATCCAGATGCGAGCCCGTGCCCCTTTGGCCCGAAGGTGCCGGAATTGTCTTTGAATGGGCCCATGACCGACCGAACAGACGCAGTTGTTGTACCTGAGACGAAATCAAATGGGCTGTCTTGGGCCTCCAGGAGACAAAGAATAGTCTCAAGCGAAAGTGAAAGGCCAACGAACAGACAAAATTGGTTCTTCGCTGATTGAGAGCGTGGTGATTTGGGAGATTTTAAACGTCCCTAGGCTATCCAGAGGCCCTATACTGTTGCCGAGTGCCCTATATGTACACTTGTCGGGTTAGCCTGATCACTAAAGAGCCTTCCACGTTGCCCTCGCTTTCTTGCATTGGCTCGGAGGGCCCTGTTGTGGCTCTGTCTGCTAGTATTCAGGGGCAATGCTATTCTTCGTATTTGCCCGAAAGGCTTCCTACGCTGTTACTGGATCCCCATTTGCCGGGCACACCCGGTTGCCCAGCGGCCCTTCATATTGGTCATGGGTTCTTTCGACTTGCTTGAGGGGCCCCGTGCCGTTGCTGGAGCCCGTGTGAGTTGACGTACCGAGACACTCGATGCTCAGGGGCCCTCTACATTGATCTGGGACACCTTTCCTTTGGTCTTCTTTGCGGATGACCTTTCACTCTTATCGGGGTTCTTCCTGTTGGCCTACCTACACTCTTGGTCGCATAGGGACCCGCTACAGTGGTCTAGGGCACTTAACGTATTCCTAAAGGACCTTGGGCTGTCGTTCGAGACCCTATATGTTTATGCGCCAAGGCATTCTCGATCGCTCAAGGGCATTCATTCATGAACACTGACCTGGGGTTATTCCTGTCCGCTCAAAGGGTCTTGCGTATGGCCGAGACCCTATATGTTAACTGGCCGGGGCACTCCCGATCTGTCAGGGGCCAACCACATCAATCTTCGGCTCTTGTCCACCTCGCCTGCTTCGAGGACTCTACAACTATGGGTGGGAGATTCCTTGACCCAACACCGCCGAACCCCATGATCGCTCAGATGCCGTCACCAATGGTCTTGTTTTTGTATTTTATCCGAGGGTCCACGCCGTTGACAGAGACCTAAATGTTAATCGGCAGGGGCACTCTTGATCGCTCTGGGGCCCTCCACATTGCTCGGAGGTTCTTGCGATAAAGTCAGGGGATCCTGCTCTGTTTCCGAAAGCCCGGCGTGTGCTGACGAACGCCGAGGCGTTTCTCTTGCTCGTTTGTACGGACCAGACTAAATTACTTTATGTACACAAATCCGAGATATACGTTGTGGCGATTGTCCTTGAAGCCGCTGCCTTAAATCAGCAGTCGGATATGCTTTGATAAATTTCCACATGCAGTTTCCGAACGTAATTTTACGCATCGCCGAAGTCGTAAATGTCATTCCTGTCAGGCATTTCATTAGTGACACTTATTTTGCCGAAGTATCACGGTCTTAACACCTTTGGAATGCTAGAATATTTTACAGTGCATAACAGTTAAAGCGCAACTCTTTATTGGTCACCAGCCATCAACCGACCACATCGACCAGCCGGCTAACTACCGGAAGCCGGCTGGCTGTACATGACCTTGAAATCGAGTTATCGTGTTTGATGTCGATGGTATTGAGCGGCCATTTTTAATTTATGCTGCATTGTTTTCTCCGAAACATGTAGCCTCTAAATGACAGGATTAACCACGACTTATACAATATAAGCGCGCTCTATGTGCATGTGCATGTGTGTATGTGCATAAGCGCCATGCGCGTTTTCTTGGGCTGTGCACAGGAAGATGTGATTCCGTGGACCAAATAGCGTACATAAGCGGAATACGATGATTTTGGGGGGACAGCCCCGTAAAACTGCAGCGGCCACAATTCGCGTGCTCCCCCTTGACGAAATCCTGGATCCGCCACTGCCCATTACTAACTGTAGTGTCCCCATTCTGAATGATAGATGGCTCATTCTGGCCTGTAGAGGGCCCATTCTGATCTTTAAATGTTTCATTATTGATCTGAGGGGCCATCCCGACCTGTCTAGGACGAATTCTGCCCTGCATAGAGCCCATTCTGACCTGCAGAGGGCCTATTCAAGTTTGTGCGAGGCCCCCCTTTTTCATTCTAGGGGGCATTCGGGATTTTGGAGTCCACCTCCCCCGTTCCAATTGAATATAGTTCCCACGCCCCTGCACATATCCCATCACCTGCGGTACTGTAACACAGATAATCTCGGCTCAAGGTCAAAAAGTCGGAAAGCCAATTTGGCGAATACCTGTTCGTAAACTGCAAAATGGCAACTGTGAAATGGCGAAATGTGAAAAGCCGATGCGTCAAAAAGTGGAATCAGCGAAATACAGTTATGCAAAAAGGCGAAATATAAAATAGCTGATATGATAGCATGGCGTAACGCGCGGCTAAGTGACTCATTGAATGCACTGCGCCGTGTTGAAAGGGGGGGGGGGGGGCGGGGGGGGTTAAGCGGACTCTGGGAGCTGAACAAAAACTAACAGAACTAGAGACACCAAATTCAAGAGGCAAATAGGAGTCTAACAAAGCACTTCTTTGACAATTTTTGACGACCCTTGATTGCGACATTTGGGTCATTTAAGGTCAAGCAACGCCCAACTCCGGATTGGTGTTCGAAGTTCCCTTATATTTCCTCACCATGCATCTGATAACCAAGAGCCACTGGTGCTCATATCAAGTTAGTGACCTTATCTGTACTAAAGGGAAATGTTCCACTTTTGTAGAAATTGAGACAAGCATCAGATACGATGAAATAATTAAATATCATGTCCAATCATCATAAAATCATGGTGGTGTTACTGTATCTCCAGAGGATAAGTCGTTTCTGAGATGTAAATGAATAGCGTGCTCTCAGCCTTGCGGTTAAAATCTTATCCGCACGTTCAAAGATAGTGTGCTATACACAGCTGCCACATGTGTATGCAAGAATTTTAATTAAATGCCTCAAGAAGTGATAACGTAAATCAATTCCTTGGAAAATGCGTATAAAGTGATGCGTCGGCAAACGCCGAGATACCCCTTTCGGAGGATGTTCATAAAAATTCAGCGTCTGCTGCTGTAAGGAATGTGTGAGGCCTTCTTGTCGATCGGAGAGCGCCGTCATCTGGTGGTAACATTCATCACGAACATCGCCCTGTATTGTTATCTTCTTGAGACTGGCGGGCGTATGATTATTTCAAATTCCATTCGGGATGGAGCACGTATCGCGAGTGATAATATTTCTCATCAGCTGAAAACCCGGACACACGTTTTGAAACATTATAAAGCAGAAGAGGAGCAAAAGAGGGGTTAGAGAAGCAAAAGTGCGTTGATTGTGTGACATCAGATGTGAGACCGTTTCAATGAGACACTGAAACAACTAACCACCGCTGAAATAGCTGACCACCGCGAACTTCCATCAGCTTATCCAGATTCTGAGCTCTAAAGAGTCCCGCAGGGCGGGCAGCATGAATCCAGGCCACAGCCAAAGGGCGCGGCGGTACTCGATGCGTAGAAAAACACCAACAAGCGAGAGCGAGACGCCATGCTTGTACTAGGAGGGCGATTGCAAACGAACTTTAACTATCCAAAGTCTAAGAAGTCGTTGGGAACTGCGCGCGTAGATTTTGCTCTTTGTTGACGACTCCGCTTAGAAACAAGGGAGCCCTTTCAAGTGTGTCATGCGTTACACGTGAGGAAAGCCTGTCATCAAGTTCTGAGTTTTATCTGCATGACGTCTTATGATTGCCAACTTCATGTTTTGGCTTTACTGCAAAAATTGAACACTTGCTGTCCTGTGAGACCGCCTACCAAGTGCAGCGATCCGTATCTTTTGACCTTCTTTACTTGCAGTTAACTCCATTTGGTGTATTGTATTCAATGCATTGAACTGAACGGAAGCAGCCGTTCCCGGGCTAACCCGCTACCTGTTTCTCAACAGGAAAGTAAATCAGGCGAGCGGTTATGCCTGGCGAGTGTTGGATGTCCTGATAAAGATAAGTGCGTGCTCGGCCGTAATAAAATTGGGCGCAAGAACGTAGATCATAAATCGGTGTGAAACACTGTATGCACTTGAGCCCTTCGTGGCAACTCGTGCCCCGGTAACCACGAAAAGACGTGCAAACATTACTTTCTGGGAAAGGTTTAGTGGTGCAAAATGAGTGCGTCGTAGCAATATCACGTGTTCTCCATGTTAACAGGTACAGAAATTAACGCCCGTAAATGATTGCCACGATCTATATCGTACACAAATTAGCATTCATGGCAAAGAGGAATGGCAACACGACACTGTATAGAACACCTCTCAGGGCGCATTCATGTCAAAACACGTCGGCTTTCATGGCATGAACGCCACTGGAGGCTGCTGAGCAGTTGCGCGAGGCGCCAGGGCCATGGCGCGCAGGCTGATCAGCTCTTCAGAGACCGAGGTGGCCGCCGGTAGGAAGGCCGGGGGTGAGGCAGTCACGTTTTCGAGCACCGCCAGTGACCCCTGAAGAATGGCTAGCTGAAAAAGGGGGTAGACATCAACCCTCAGCCGCGGCAGGTCATTCCTGAGCCACGAAAGATCGATGACACGTTGGGTGGACAAGAGATGAGATTGAAACGTAGAGGCGCGCTGCGTTACGAAAGGCTGGAGAATGGCTCTAAAGTATACATGGGGGCGCAAGCAAGGACAGGAGGAGTGACGCCCCTTTCAACGCGGCGAGTCCATATAAACTGCAGAAAAAACGAGCACATAAGTGATTTGTGGAAAATAATTCGTCCCCGCCGCCACCAGACGCCCAAAGGGTCCAGCTGGACACGGACAGGGTTGCCCAACCCAACTGTGCGGGGCGTTCGAACGGCTACCTGGGAGAAAGATGCGACGCGAGCCTGCCAACACGGCAACCGGAGCTGGCTGCCAGGAACTTCTCACGGTCGTCATTGTAACTTTGCCCTGTTTTTCGCACTGCATCCTCCTTTCTCCATGTTTCGCAACACCTCTGCTTTTCCATGTTTTTCAACCATCTCCTGAACGTACAGAACCGGTCACTCATTCATCCATGTCCCATCCCTCCACGCCCCCCCCCCCCCCTCCCCCGTCTCCCTACTGATCGCCCAGTCCACAGGTCGACTGGCCGACCTGGTTTTTCTTCTTCGTATCATTTCGTTGCGAGGAATGTATGCAAATATTTTAAGACAGGAGTTAGGCAGAGCATAAGGTGCCTGCAAAAATGCGCATTATCGGACCGGGCGTGTCGAGAAAATAAGGCTGATACCTAAACGAATGAGCATGTGGGCGCAGATCTATGGAAAAGAGGTAAAGATAAAGTTATAGCCTGTAGGAATGCGTGAGAATGCAGAAGTGAGGAGGCGGGAAATGGATAGGAAAACAGAGCTAGAGATCTTGTGGAAAAGCGGTAGAGCGGTAGTTAGTACTGGTCCTGGCATATGATGAGCTTTCAGCTCCTTGCATCCTGAGCCTCTCCCATGCCTCGAGCGGCTGACACGTAGTAGTGCAGGTTCGTCGCGAGTGCGCAAAAGCGAATTGTCGAATTGCGCCCCCCTCGGTAAGCGCGACATCGGCGGTGCTGAGCGATGTTCGCATTGTGCGCGACATTCGTCGCATGCCGGAATTCGCCGCGCGTTAGTTAGGCTGGGAAAACGGGACGAGTGCGGCTGTGGTAGCGACAACGAAGAAAAGATTACAGTGCACCCAGTCCCTCGAATTATAGTGTGGGCCTCCGGCGGTGACCGAGGAGTCTGGAAGGGCGTGGGGAGCGAGGCTGTAGCCAGCGGCGGATAGATCCCACGCACCCAACCGGTACGAGGTCAAGCTGAGGGCACCTCACACCGGTCGAGGTCAAGCTGAGAGCGGCTCACACCGGCCGAGGTCAAGCTGAGAGCAGCTCACACCGGTCGAGGTCAAGCTGAGGGCAGCTCACACCGGTCGAGGTCAAGCTGAGAGCAGCTCACACCGGTCGAGGTCAAGCCGAGGGCAGCTCACACCGGTCGAGGTCAAGCTGAGGGCAGCTCACGCCGGTCGAGGTCAAGCTGAGGGCAGCTCACACCGGTCGAGGTCAAGCCGAGGGCAGCTCACACCGGTCGAGGTCAAGCTGAGAGCAGCTCACACCGGTCGAGGTCAAGCTGAGGGCAGCTCACACCGGCCGAGGTCAAGCTGAGGGCAACTCACACCGGTCGAGGTCAAGCTGAGAGCAGCTCACACCGGTCGAGGTCAAGCTGAGGGCAACTCACACCGGTCGAGGTCAAGCTGAGGGCAACTCACACCGGTCGAGGTCAAGCTAAGGGCAACTCACACCGGTCGAGGTCAAGCTGAGGGCAGCTCACACCGGTCGCCGCGCGGTGTTATGCGAGCGCGAGAGCGATGCCACTCCGCGGTTTCGGCCCTCAAAGCGACGCCCGTGACTGCGGCAGAACCCGCAGCACGGGACGGTCGCATAAACTGCAGACAAGTGCACGCGTCAGGTGAGTCGACACCACGCCCATCTTGAACGTGGCGCGAACTCCAGTTCCCGACTCCGGCGTGCTGGATGTCTTTTAACGAAAAGTCTTTGGAGGGGGGGGGGGGGGGGAGTGGTCGTTGCGCGGCTGACTAGTTCCCACGATGAATCGGTCTAGTTTCATTCAGCTTCGGATAGCGCGGCACTGTCGCCCCGCGTTGTGAGAACTTTAAGATCAGTGAATCATTGGTGATTTGTAACCGAGCGTGAATGCCTTGGTTACTGTGACTCGGCGGGAACACTCGAATGAATGAGTGATTTTGGGTTTGTAGAATGGGCTATGTTGTGCCCCGCGCCCTGCTGCTCTCGCTCCCAGAGGAAGAGGTCTATGCTGGTCGCCCGGCTAAGGGGATATTATTATTAAAACCACCGCCGCCGTGTGGCGCTCGCGGTTCCCCGGTTACATGGTGCGGGCGGTAGAAAAAGTATACAGGCGCTCCGTGTGTATGACACGGGCATCGGCTGCACGTCACCAAGGCTCAGCTGCTTCGGAGACTTCTCGCCAGATGGCGGGTTTGGCTGCCGGCCGCGCTGGCTCGGGAAGCCGAGGCTGGCCACCGAGCGGTGAGAGAATTCCGCACGAAGCGTTCCAGGTGCTACAGCTGGGTGGTGCGCATGCGCAATGGAAAAGCTCGCATCATTCCGGTATAAGCCCTATGTAAGCCGTGGGGCCGGGCTAATCGGGGCACTCCGCGCCGTGGCCACCGTGGGGTGAGTTCTTGGGGACCGGCCAGGCGCACGATAGAAATCCGAACTCAGCTAAATCGCATGCAAATTGAGGTATAGAGGTTAGAAATGTCCACTAGCCAGCCTCAGCTCTTGTCTCTCCATGCCGTAGTAAACACCGTTCGATGTTCAAATGTTCGTATTCACTGTCTTTGCACACACAATTACGTCTCTTCACACAATCGCTGTCTCTCTCCACCCACTGTCTTTCCCGTCTCAGCTCGCCAACACAAGAACGAAATGTCCCCACCGCTCGACAGTTCGCAGCGCGCCGCCCCTCCCCAGCTCTCTCTCGCCACTGTCCCCGGGCGTGGCATGACGCCGCCGCGCCGGGCGTCCCCCCGCCCGTCGCCTCCCCGGCGTCAGGTTTCAGTGGGGACGGGCTGGCGCCGGCTCCGCGACGGCCGCTGACCCCGTCCTGGACCGCACCACATGCACTGTGCTATACATCCATAACACGCCTTCGTACATCACATCACATAAATGAAGTTACGTATGATATGGTCTTTACGCAAATGATGAACACCAATTTACGGTGTCTTTCGACCCCTTTTCATGCTGCGGCATCTTATGTTAAGTTCTCACGTTGTTGACCAGCACGCCGCGCCAGCTGTCACCGTGAAATACACGTTGCACCTAGCGCCACACCAATGCATCATGGTTCAGTTCTACGCACACTTGGTCCGCATGCCCCACGGTATGGGTATGCGGGCTCGGAAGATCTCTTTTAGCGTTCACCGCAGAGCGACTCCGGCGCAGAGTACCGGGAAGGGAAAGATATGCTCACTGCACATGCATATTAACTCAATTGCCATGTTCGAACGGTTCTCAACTTTAACAGGATGCTTTCCAATACCAAACACAAACACCCGCCTTAGAATTCGCCTTCATTTATGAGCTAGTAGCCGACGTACAT
The DNA here is from genome assembly GCF_011947565.3 of Pollicipes pollicipes. NCBI lineage: Eukaryota > Metazoa > Arthropoda > Thecostraca > Pollicipedomorpha > Pollicipedidae > Pollicipes > Pollicipes pollicipes. The sequence goes on along the minus strand of NW_023596921.1, from coordinate 44,167,908 downwards.
TTTACACCGGTCAGATCTCTGAGTACAGGCATCTGGTGACCACATGAAGGAAAGCTTCGGAAAGGCCGCAGGATTCCACCTTCTTTGGCCGGTCCCCAAGAATTTACCGCACAGTGGCCACGGTGCGGAGTGCCCCGAACAGCCCAGTCCTACGGCTTACATAGGGCTTGCACCGGATTACTGCGAGCTTTGACTGCGTACGCGCACCACCCAGCCATAGCGCCTGGAACACTTGATGCGGACTTCCCTCACCGCCCGGCGGCCAGGCGCGGCCTCCAGAGCCAGCGCGGCCGGCAGCCAAATCCGCTATCTGGCGAGAAGTCACCGAAGCAGCCGAGCCTTGGTGCCGTGTGCAGCCGAGACCCGCACCATGCACAAAGGACGGCGCCTGCACACCATTTCTGCCGCCTGCGGTATGTCATCCACGGGACGGTTACGCGAGCGCCGCACTACAGCGGATGAAAATGTTTACAAGAACAGGCATTTGGATGTTCCAAAGATGCCAACGTTTGGTAAGGAGCGCAGGTCGCTTTTTGTGCAAGCCCTTGGGCGAGGTGCGATGCAAACATAACTTGTCCTTACCGCCACAAATTGGCTCACGTTGAGTTTATTTTGCTCCAATAGCCTCGTTGTCTGTTGTATTGTGGCATATTTTTCGTGCCGCGCCTTTTTTGCCTGACGACCTTAAGCATTCAGTAACGTCATTTTTACGAAAAATGAACGACGATGCCGTGATTTTCGTAGCAATACTGGCTGAGACCATGTGATGTCATGTAGAATCTTTCTCGGTGCTGTCTTTTTCCGTGATCCTGGCAGAGTGGGACAGAAATGGCGCAACAGATTCAGCTATGAGGAGGCCAATTTGCGTGCCCTGTGCCGACCTTGAGTGATGTGAACGGGTGTTATGCGTTGCAATTATCGTAAGTTGCAGTTTGCATTGTTTAGGGCCCCCAAGTCGTGATCGGAGGGTTCCGTCTTCCGAGCTCTGTTGGGTGCGTTAAGCTTGCGTGGGCGTGTGCTATTATCAGTCAAAGTCAAAGCTTGCCGAGTGTACAAACTATTTTGTGAGAAAATGTTTTTTGGAGCATTTTCTTCCAAAAAGTACCTTGACAAACCCCTAATTCCTTGCTTCTATAAGCCCAAAATGATCAATTAAGCTCTTCTTCAGCCATGCAGGGGTCAAGTATTCCAGCAGTTGCAGTGTGCTGACATGGCAGGGGTTTTGGCTTTTAAAATACCTGTTTTAGTTTGTCATTCCTTATTTTCAACCCATTTATACATAACATTGATTATAAGCCTTCAAAGGGAGTGTTCCATAATTGTATGGAGTTCTGAGCTGGAGTAGCCTTTTAAGGATAATTTGGTGAAGTTCACAGCCCTGCCTTCTTAAGGCCTAAAACTCTGTAGTTTCTGAGCTACAGGTGTAGTTTTCAATCCAGCCCCTGAGTTAGGGAAAGAAGAGGGTCAAAGCTGGGGAGAAAGCTGTTCATTATCCAATTTTTGGGGATAGTTTTGGTCATGTCATATTGTTTCTCCCCAACTCACTTTATGAACATATGTCCCTGTTGTTAGCTACACACCATAGGAAATATGCTTGTGCATTTAGCTAACGAAAGGGGAAAAGTGGGTGCTGGTAGTATGGTGGTTAACACGCCTGCGCCAATCACTACTATGGGAAACCGGAGGTATGGGGTTCAAGTCCCTGCAGTGTCCACCCATCCTGCCAGGGTGAGAGGCAGGTGATGCCATAAAGCCTCAGCAGCTGAGTGGGTTGTAAAGCCCCAATGACATGAAAGGGGAAAAAGTATTTCAAGGCTATTCAGGCAGGGATGGTGCCTTTTTATCCTTATTCAGATCCTGCCACCTGTGGCTGAATGCCAGGAAAATATGGTCTATTATCATTCAGCTGTAGTGGAAATGATTTGAGTAAAGTGATTTGAGTAAAGTAATCAACAGACTCCTTAAAAAATGTCAAACAAGCTGTACAAGCTTCAGTTATGAAGCATGTTTTGTGCCATGGTCTACATTGGTACCTTGCACTGCAATGTAGAATTGTTCATCAACAAACACTGGATGAGACACCAGAGACCATCAATTAACTTAAAGCAGGAATATGTAAGGGACATCTAAATGCCTTGCCATAAGAGGTAACTACAATTATGACTGCAGAGAGTGACAGCTGCGGGCACTTATTGCCATAAAAATGGCAATAATGAGAATTGTTATAGTAAAAAGTATTCAGTGATCATATACTCTGAGTAGGCAACATTTGGCCAAAACTGTTTCTGCCATATTGTTCCAGACAGGTTAAGCTGGCTGCCAAAGACTTCTAGTGGAAAAAGGGAAGAAACTGTCAAGCTCTGCAATCACTTAGCATTACAAAGATTGGTAACACATACAGACAACACTCCTTTGTCACCATCCAGACAACCAAGTCTTAACTCTGAAGTCACTAAACCGACCTGTCTGGAACCAATGCGAGAAGGCTCATACCTGTCCGGAACCTATATCAGAAGGCTTAGAAGGCTCACCAGCTGTTCTTAAACTGGTGACTTCAATGTACCACCCACACCTTCAAAAATCGTGAAGGCCACTCTGGGATATTGCAGCCAAGATTAAGCTTGGAAACCACTCTGCCAATCTTCTCAAAATATGTTGCAGCAGATAGAGCATATGCAATTGCATCAGCCATTTTAGAACTAGTGACTTCAGGTCACGATCTGCACCCTCAAATACCCTCCTTATGAGTCTCTTGACCTCTTAAAAAACCTCGATCTGGGTTCTAACAATAGATGGAGGGTCTCGTGAGCAAAAGTTTTTTTGATTGAAGTGGGTAAACAAAGTTGTACTAACATGAGTGAATTATGTTTTCCTGCAAATGTTCAATATTCAGTCAGAAGCAATTGTTGAGAAAATTTTGCATCCTAGTTTTAAATATGCACACTTGCAAACATTAGCAACAAATCCTTCGACGTCCAGTGTTGCAGTTTTTATGGCCGCCCGTCATCGGCCCTGCGGCTAACATTGACCGGTGGCCACCGGGCGGACGGAATTCTGGTGGAAGTGAAAGCATAAAGGTACAATCTCTTTTGTCGTGTTGCTGTAACGGTTAATCCGTCCAGAGGTCAACTTCAAAATCGTGTGTAAAGTGCGCCCCAGTCTAATGTTTGACGGAACGGATTTGTGCTCAAACACCTACGGAAGCATTCTTTCGCGACGGTCGTTCTCGCGCGCACGGCGCCCGCCGCCTGGTGTTACAGTGGCCAACGCCGTTGGGTTTAAGGGGAGCTGCAGCTCCGACCAGCACTATTTGGGCTCCCGAGATGCGAGCACGCAGGGTCAAGACTTTATGATCGAATTTGTTTGACTAGACTGTTCTGCTAAATAACGAACGCTTTCAGGCAAACATGGGTTTGCATTTTTCATTTCTGAACTCCGTTTTTTCCTTTTTTCTCATTTTGGCCCACTCTCTTCAACACTTATGAGACCTTGTACTTTTTCGGGCAATGGGACCCCTTGGGAAGAACACTAGGGACACATCATCGTTCCCAGTCAGGGACTGAAAGTCCCTTCTGTCCCAGCGCGGGGTGCCTCCCGAGTTGTCTTTCTGGCGACACGGGGCGGGTTCCCCTGTCGATCTGGAGGCCCTTAGAGGGATTCATCATGACAAACTGGCCCCTTCCTGACGCGGGAGACCTTCAGAACCGTGGCGTTGGCTCCGGATCGACGCAGGTGGTCCAATGATTGGCATAGTCTCCAGTTCGGCCCGACGAGTCCATCGCTGGTATTGGGTTTGAGAGCCCGTTCGGTACTGGAGCCATGGCCAACACAAGGCCTTTCCACTGTCTCTGTGTGAGTTCTCACCATAAATTATCAGATCTCCTTTCATTGTCAGACGGCCCCAATCAACGCAAGAAGCCCTCTGCCATTTATGGTCCCTTCCCCATTCTTGGTCAGCAAGTGTTCCCCTGGCCGACTCGAGGCTCCTTGTAAGCACATGATACTCTGGTAGGCAGTGTGGGCCCCTAACGGACACAGGAGCCCTGCATTGTTGCAGCGGCCCCGACCAGTACGAATCGCGGGCCCGGCCTCGTCCCTCCTTGGGATAGGGGCCTCCAGAGCTCAGACTGGCACGGAGCCGACTGTTCGGTGTCGTTGATCTCCAGCCAAAATAGAGGACCCAACTATGTCGGGGGTCCCCAGTCGGTGCAATCCGCACTCTGACATTTCAGATTACGGCCCTATGGGCGGGAGTTCTTAATGTGACCTACAGTCAGCCATTCACGCCCTTCAGCATCCCAATCGAGTCCTTGATATTTGGTCTCGAGAGACCCTTCGAGCCCGTTTTTGGCTCCTCAGGCAAAGCCCGTGAAGGCCTCGGGCCAGTTGCCGACACATGACCCACTGTAACGTGTTGTTGGCCCCTGGCCCGCACTGGGGCCCCGATCACTATTTGAGGGACCCAGAACAATGTGAATCGTGGACCGTGGCCTTGCCCCTGCGTTGGAAGTGAGTCCCAGGGTTTAGACCACCACGGAGCCAACTGTTTGTTGTTGGTTACCTCTGGTCGACATAAAAGCCCGACTTGTCTCAGGGGTCCTATATCCGTGCAAAAACGCCCTCTGACGTTCACGGACCAACGTGCTAGGACCCTTTATGACACCTACAGCCAGCCCTTTGGGCCCTTATGCCGTCCAAATCGGACTATTGATCGTCGGTTTTTGTGGGCCGCCGTGTTCCTCATCGGGTTTCATTGAATACTGCCCTTGGTCGAGCCGGGGGTCCCATGCCAACACAGGACTCCATGTCAAACACGGTGGGCTCCCAACAGGTACAGGGGCCCTGACCAGTGTAAGTCGCTGGCCCCGGCGTTGTCGCTGTTTGGCCCATATCTCAGGGCCCTCAGGCCAATACCGACACGGAGCCGACTGTGTGGTACTGATGGTGCATGACCAACATAGAGTCCCTCAGGAGGTCCCTGATCGACGCAAAGGGTCCTCTGGCTGTCATCCGAGAGTCCGTCCCCACGTTCCGGAGCCCCTGAAGATGACTCCGGTGCGCCCTTCTCTCCAATTGACCCTTGATTGTGGGTCGCGTTGGTCCCTCCGGGCTCTTCAAGCCTCAGGGCATCGGGGCCGTCACACGTGTGCTTTGTTTACAAGTGTATCCAGTTATTCAAGTTTCACATGTGTGTTTGGTTCGCCCAGGGCCATGTCGGCGCTCTTGGGCTTTGTGGCTCGGCACGGCGTGCCAGGCCGGCGGCCTCCTGCCGCCGTGCTGAGCTGCCTGCCACCCGTGCTGTCTGGCCGCCTGGCTCGGCCGGTGGCCACCTCCGCGACGGCGACCGCGGCAGCGGCGGGCCCACGTGCGCTGGCACTCATAGAGGACATGCGCCAGCTGAGCGCCTCGCCACGGCCGGCGCTGCTGCTGGGTGTCGCCGGCCTGGTGCCATTTGCCGCCGCGCCCGTGCTGATGCTGCGCGCCGGCACCTTCAATCCGGAGCTGCTGCACGCCCAGCTGGCGTACGGCGCCTGTATCTTGTCGTTCCTGGGCGGCGTGCGCTGGGGCCTGACGCTGCCGGACGGCTCGCCCCAGCCGCCCAGCTGGGCCAACCTGGGCCAGAGCGTCGCACCGTCGCTGGTAGCGTGGGCTGGCCTGCTGGCATCGCCCAGCGCCGGCGGCCTCCTGCTCATCTCCGGCCTGGCCGTGGCTGCCTACTGGGACATCACGCTGTATGGCTACCCGGCCTGGTACAAGGCGCTGCGCTTCTGCCTCAGCTTGGGCGCTATCCTCGCGCTGTGGACGGCGCTCATGTGCAAGTGGTTCCTGCAGGGCCCCAGCTGCGAGAAGCCGGCGCACCCCACCCAACCAGCTGAACCAGCGAAGCCAGCAGTGTAAGCCTGGTCAACTCCGCCAGCCAAGTGAGCCTAACTGGCCCAACCAGTCAAATAAACTCAGCCGGTATAGCCAGACAAGCAGTCTCAGCTGACCCAGCGGGCGAAGCAAGCACAGCCGACTCAGCTGGCCAAGTCAGCTCAGCTAGCCAAGTCAGCTCGGCTGGCCAAGTCCGCTCGGAATGACAAGTCAACTCGGCTGGCCGAGTCAGCTCAGCTGGCCAAGTCAGCTCGGCTGGCCAAGTCAGCCAAATAACCGCAGCTAGCCCAGCCAGCCAAGCGAGCCAGTGGCTCCGTCTGATCCAGCGGCTTAGAGGCTGTGTACCGCATCTTTCATTGGCTGTGCGTGCCAGTTTTCGGAATAGTCTTGGCTCAAAGGCCTTCGACGAGACCCTTGCACGCGCTGTGGTGTGGTGAAACGGATGATGTGAATCTGGCACATCTCCTGGAGAGTTATCGCTATCATGCATTGTTTTTTTTGCGCCCTATTGCAGGCGTAATTTGGACGTTTCCGCCTGGAAACATACCTGTCGTGATCCTTGCAGAGGTCACGACAGGTATGTCAGCCATTTGTGCCATGATTGAGCTTCAATCTGCTATCTGTACTACAGCTCAACGCCGCTATTCGCCTTGAACTTTTTGTTTACGTTCGAGAACAACTAACTTTTTGTTCAAGTTTAAAATCGACGACATTGTGCGCAAGCCGTAGCTAGAACACGCAGTAATAGATGGACGAATCGAATCGAATAAATGTGCGACGCGAGCATTGAGGTCTGAGTCGACACAGCAACATCCGTGTGCGCCTTTCGGAATAAACATAGCGTGACGCGTTCGGTTGCGCAGGAAAGGTGCGATGACATGGCGCGCTCACTTTCGGAATGCAGTTGCGCAGCTTCGCGGCGTGTGTTGCTCGATAGACATTCATGTTGACTGGGTTACCCTCCATCCCCCCCCCCCCCCCCCCCCACACCCAAACGCACATCGCGTGCGGCTCCCGCTCGTACAGCGAATTGGTTGCCATTTGAGAATAAGACATTGACCGTATGTTCCTTGTTGTTTTTCAAATTTTGCACGAAAACGGGCGCCATTTGAAGGGAAATAGGCACTATGCATCATTGAACCGGGCGATTTTCTGTGGATGAGTGACGTAGCCACGGGTAGAGATTTTTTAGAGTTGGGCCACTGCCTCCTTGTCCAATTCCCCCCCCCCCCCCCTCCCCCAACGGTGAGTTTGGTTCCCAACCTGCTGGCGCCAAAAGACAAGGCACTTAAGGTTGAAGACGTTGAAAATCGAAGCTCAGTATTGTACCAGATTTGAACAAGGTTTCTACAAGGCTGCTTTACAGTTAAAAGGAACAAGGAAAATGGAAGCTGTGATATCATGCTCAGCTAAGTGCAGCTGGCTAAGCAGCGACTGTAACACAAAAATAGAGATTCTACTTTTACTCGTGAGCTTCACTACCAAATTCCAGCACCGATTCCCGATACGTAAATTATAATTCGTTCATGTCGTAAATCAGGAGCTTGCTCACACGAAACATACTTCCGGGCCACCTCCTAAACGGGTCAATTTGATTCTAAATCGTTCAATAGAAATTTGGTATTAAATAGCCGGAGCTGCGGGTGCAAAAGTGCAGGTGGTATCGGACATGCCTATGATACGGTCAATGAATCGCTTCCATCCACTCCAAGTCAAAAAGTTGTCGACCGATGTGTTCGATGGTGCAATAGCCGGTTGGGGAACCCATCAGGATCTCACGCAATGGGCCCGGGCTCGAATCTCGGTGGCGTCGGGCCCTTTGAAGGGAGTGTTCTACCTGCGGGACATATTTCAGAAACATACTGTGAAACCTCAAGACTACTTACGTCCTGCTGATAACACTGGGAAGTGTCACTGCAGCAGCGTGAAAACATAATAAGGCCTTAGTTATTTTCGTGTCCAAAATACGCTGTCAACGCTTTGCAACGGCACAGCGCTTCCTCCCTGCACTCGCGACCACCGTAGTCCTGACAACAGGCATGTGCACCCGATGCAAATAAAAAGAAGCCGGAGTGCGCCTCGAAAAGAGCCATTGTGCTAGACACCAGGGGGAAATCAAAGTTGAGAAATCCTCCCAAAATCCTCCTGTGTTTTCCCCCTGATAGGGGAAAAATCAAAGCCTTACTATACAGTTTTGTTTCAAGGTTTCATAGCCTTCATTACACAAATATCTCGACGCACTAGTGCATTGCAAGTATTATTAAACACATACGCTGGTTAGGTGAATTACTTTAACTTACATAGGGCAAGTTAGGTGAATTACTTTCATGGTGGTGAGCAGGGAGTAAAAATGAGACCTCTCCCGCGGGGTCGGCTGTTCCAAACCGAACTTCTGAGCTTTCCAGAGTGACTTTGAAGAAGCTGGCATTGTCGATCAGATCGTAAACGTCTGATGTAACGATAAGTGAAAAGTACAAAAGGGTGTGAAACTCCCTTTAGCAATATTATGGTTAATACGTGGCCCCCAGAATGGCAGCCGGAGTGCACGATTTCACGGCATTAGTGCTGCAAGAAAAACTCCTGCTCAGAAGTTATGCATTGCTTTACTGCCAACAGTGCTACACGGCAAAAAGTAGCCACACAAACTTGTCCTCGTCATCACTCCTGCAAACACTCATACAGCCATTACTTATACATGGCATTACTTACGCTGCAAAAACTTAACGCTACATTAGTGCTACACGACAAAGTATGGCGCGCTCCCAGCTGTGCATACGGCACCAAGGCACAGGAAGGCCCAGCTGGTCCGGACCTCTTCGTTAGGCAGCGGGGCTGGCTGTCAGCGCTCCGGTACGGGAAGCCGATACCGGCCGGCGAGCGATGAGGAAACTCCGAATCAGGTGTTCCAGGTGCTATAGCGGGGTGGTGCGCATGCGCGGTGGAAAAGCTCGTGCCATTTCAGCGCAAATCCAATGTAAACCGCGGAGCTCGGCTTTTCCGGGCAGTCCGCACCGCGACCTCTCTGGGAAAGGTTCTTGGGACGGGCCAGAGAGCGGGATCTGCAGGCCTTTACAGGGGAGGGGGGTTCCCTTATGCGTTTCTAATTGTCTGCACCCTGCGTTTTGATCTGTATGAAATGTGCTTTCGGCATTGCCTGATCGGTCTAGCGCACTCCAAGGCGGGTGTCAGTGTTTAGAGTAGGAAGTAACCGGTTCAGTTCGATTAACGTTTCTTCGAGTAAAATGCATGGTTAACAGGTGCATTGACCTTATCGTTCCGTTCCTGGTGCACCGTGCCGGAGTTGTTCTGCGGTGAACACTAAACGAACTCTTCCGGATCCGCACATCCATGCCGTGCGGCAGGCGGAGCAAGTGTGCGTAACATTGAACCGCAATGCACTGACAGGTGCATCGCGATGCAGGACAGGTTGGTGTATCTTAGTGTCTCCTGGTATCGGCCGACGCGGGGCGCTGGTCATCGACGAGATAACGTTATGTTTGCGCCGACTGGGATCCCCTGAGCCGATGACGGTCTCTATGCCGGTCAAGCATCGGCAGAACCGAATAATTGTCTCCGTGTCGGTCAGGGCCTGAGGGCCCATTTCCCAAGCATGGACAAGGCCGTGCTTGTCGTGGTTGGACGCCCGTGATTTACATTGGTCGAGGCCCCTGAGCCGATAAGGGCTTCCTGAGACGGCCAGGGCCTACAGTGCCTAACAGGAGTCCTGTGTTAGAAAGGGGACCAATGACCCAACAGCAATGTCCGAGGGAGCCCAAACAGGGTCCCGATGGACTTTTTGGGACCTAGGATCAAGGACCCGATTAGAAGGTTGAAGGGCTCGAGGGGATCTTGGGCCTCAAGTGGGTCACATTAAAGATCCGGTCCGTAGAACCGTGACCTCGGATGTCATTCAGAGGGCAACTTGCGCCGATCGAGAACCCCTGGCACAGTGCGGACCTCTATTGCCACCAAAGACTGCCACACCGAACGTCTGGTTGGGCCCAAGGGCTGATCCTTGCTGCCCTGGAGCCCCGATTGGGCCTCATTTCTCGGGCGGGAATGAGCCCGGCGTCCGTGATCTGCATTGATCGGGGTTTCTGGAATAACGTGGGGCCGCTTGTCGGTCGGGGGCCGACAGTAACCAACAAGGGGCCCTGTGTCGGCAAGTACCCCTGAGTCGGCTTGGTGGCCGTGTTCGAGTGGTACGAACTGAGGCAAAGAGGGGTCTGAAGGGCCTTCGGGACTTTAGATCAAGGGCCGATTGGAATCCCGAAAGGCTAGCTGTAGTTCACGTTAAGGACCCAACGATCATAGGGTCGCTGAGATAGCGTCAATACCTCAAATGTTAGTCAGAGCGTCTCTTCCACCGAAAGGAGACCCCTTGGGCAATGCACTGCCCCACTTTGGCCAGAAAAACACTCGGCACAGTCGGCTCCGCATTCATCTGAGTTCTGGGGCACATTCCCTAAGAAGGTACGACGCCGGGATTCGAGATTTGCATCGGTCGGGGCCCCCGCAATCATGGGGACCCCGTATCAGTCAAGCAACCGACCAACCTTGCCGCGTCCTAGGAGCAACTCGCCATCAGATGGGAGTTGGGATCCCAAAATGGAGAAGGTTTTCTACTTCCATCGAACAAGTAAAAATTCAAGAGGTTCACCAATCCGCAACCGCGTTTGCACTGTTCGGACCTTGGGTTGCCCGCCTGCGCTGCTAAGTATCTACGCGTGCTAAGCACCGCGGCCTTAAGTGCGAATCGGTACTATACACCGTTCCCCTGTAGTAAGAATTCGTACTGAATATTCACAAGAACGCGTTGAGAAACCCAGTTTGCTTGGCAATACGTCATCATCAGCTGGCACGTGTATGCACGAGCCACGTGCGACGCTCCGCATTTGTCAACAGCCTCGGCGGTAATTGGCGAACCGCAGGCAACAGGCTCTAGGCAGTGCATGAGCGGACTGATGGGGCGAGTGGCGTAGTCTTCTGAAGCAGCATACTTGGAATAAGCTATCGTCCAGTTTTCAAGAAAATCGTTTGATTTGAACCCGTTTTTTGGAAACCTGAAATGTGAGAGACGTGCACTTGGAGAGTAATTTTACCTCCTCAGGCCAATATTGGCAGCTCCGCACCTAGGCAATGTTCAGTGCTGGTAGATGTGAGGTGACATCTTGTGAGGCTCGCTAAGCGAAAATCTATAAATTAGACTGTATGCTCCCATAAATTTAAATAAAGTGCTGCAAATGCAATGCTGTCCCTGGGCATACTATCGGTGAAGCTGGCATAGGGCGTGGATTGTTTTAGTTGTGTTGTGGTGCTATGGATAAGACAATAAATGTATATTTAATCCAGTTGAAAACAAATGACACATCAATGAGACTTTCGGACAGGGTATATTGTGTGAAGGTTTTAGTACAGTTGAAGTCAATTTTGGCATTCAGTCACACATTAAGTTTGAAATTAGGTTGACATAAAAAACACTCACTGAAATTGTTGCTTCAATCTTTCCTCTAATGGTGAGTTGGGGGCAATGCAAAAGAGCTAGAGATTAGGTACAGTCCAGTTGAGGACAGAACTACTTAAAAATTGATGCAGAACAAAACTGAAGCAAGGTGTTTGCAACTAAATTAATACAACACATGAACTTCTCATGATGGAGCATTTGAACTCCACCTGTAATCTGGCAGTCAAATGATACCTGGTAAGATATATACCTGAGCATTGGTTACCTGTTTAATGCTGAAACATACACCTGGACATCAGTCAAGAAGGCAAGCTCACCAACTGGGAAAGCTCATTACCTCCTTATAGATGATCTCAAAAACTAGTTTATCAACTAGCTTTTTTAGCTGGTAAATGACAACTTTGCAAGCATGTGGATGACTAATTTTGAGCCAGTGATTTTAGTCATACCACCTGCTAGAGTGGTGTATATGTCTTGTACTATGTAGAAGTAGTATATGGTGCATGACGTAAGTCATGACATATACTACAGACTGCTTTCTGATGATTTTGGGACTTATGTGCAAGCATGCTGGTAGCTGAAAATACAAAATGTAGGCAGAGCCCCATAAATTTCATTAAGGTTGGCAGTTTAGTTTTTTATAAAGAATGCATTGTTTTGGTTGCTTTTGGTCAGGTTTGTTTATTTTGGGATAAATAATGAGTAGGCAGATACAAACAGGGAGTGGAATGTATAGGACACCAGCCTCTTGTTCATTGGTAGAAGCAGGCTTCATCAGTATGAAGGTGCAGTTGATGGAAGTTTTGCTCTGTTTCTTAAATCTATGTCACAACTCAGCAATTGCTCTTAACAAAGCTGTACTCTTCCATCAGATCAACTGCCTGAGCACAGGGCATTCAACAATGGCGTCGGACATGCGCGCGATCCAGCCGGAGTCCTTGTACAAGCTGTACCTGGAGTGTCAGGAACGGCCAGACGGGCGGCGCCTGGATGAGGCGCGGCCAACGGTGTTGAACCGCGGCGGCGTCGGCACAGCCGACGGCTCGGCGTACTGCCGGGCCGGTCACACGGCCGTGCTGTGTGGTATCAAGGCCGAGGTGTGCGTGCCGGCCGTGGACGCGCCGCAGGACGCCGGCTGGGTGGTGCCCACCCTGGAGCTGCCGGCGCTCTGCCACCACCGGTTCCGACCGGGGCCGCCGGCCGAGGCGGCGCAGACGGCCAGCAGCCAGCTGCTGCAGCTGCTCGACAACTCGGTCGCGCTCGACCGGCGGCGGCTGTGCATCGAGCCCGGTCGCGCCATCTGGGTGCTCTACTGTGACCTGGTGTGCCTCAGTCACGACGGAAACGTGCTGGACGTGGCGCTGATGGCGCTGTCCGCGGCGCTGGCCGACCTGCGGCTGCCGCGCGCCTGGTGGGACGCGCCGGCCGAGCGGCTGCGCGTGGCACCCGCCGAGCGGGCGCCGCTGCCGCTCGGCCCGCTGCCGCTGGCCGCCACGCTGGCTCTGTTCGATGGTGACACGCTGGTGCTGGACCCGGCCGGCGAGGAGGAGGCCCTCTGCGCCGCCGCCGTCACCGTCGCCTGGGCCGGCGACAACCTGCTGCTGCTGCACAAGGCGGGCGGACACGCACTCTCCGAGCAGGCCATGGACCAGTGCATCGCGCTCAGCAAGCGACGCACCCTCGAGCTGAAGAAACTGCTGGACGTGTCGGCGGATGCGGCCGCGGAGGGCGGGGTCGTCGACTAACATGCGGACCTGGCGTGTATATGATGCGGGTGAGATTGTTGAACGGGCTGTGGATTTGTCCGCTAGATGGCCCACCACCTGTTGCTGCGCCGGGTGGTCGCCGGCCGACGTGAGCAACACAAGTCATCATCATCAGTATGTTTTGCAAAGTACAGGTTACTATTTTGTTATTCAACGTGTGTGCTCCGTTGTTTTGATCGCTAAACAAGGGCTAAACAAATACACGAACATCCTGTTTGCTGTCTGGTGCACTGCATGACTTCTTGGGGAAGCGTGCGCTCCTCGCTACAAGTCTGATTGCCCGTAAAGCTTTGTACGACCCAGCAGTTGTTTCGAAACTGATGGCCTCTTTTCATGCCATTTGCCTGTCTTTCTGATACTCAGGAAGTCTACGTGGAGAACAGTAGTGTTGTGCACGCTTTTGTAAGAGCGCGTCGCACGTCGTCGCGCACCCTTTTATCGGAGCGCGGTGACTGTAGAGGCCATATTATATTAGCGTCGGGGGGCCATGGCGCAACCGGAGTTCGGACCCGGATCTCACACTCGACGGCATCCACTTCACTAGTACACATCCGTTTTTCTTATGGTTGAAGCTGTAGCGTACGCAGGAAGTCAGAAGGGGAGGCAATGTGATAGCAAATCACTGAAAACGAAGAAACCGCATGAAAAAATCGCATAAAACTGCGCGTGCTGCAGGCACGCGTAGTTTCATGCCACCCCCCACCCCCCCTCGCAAAACTGCAGTAACAAGCGCTGAGGGTGAATACTGCAAGAACGACATCGTCCACATCCCAGATCCACAAAATCTAACGTAGGCATTAAGATGCTGCATAAGACGGTGCAGGTAAGACGTCTATCCTATTATCCAGGATAATAGGATAGTTCTCACATGTCACTGAACGCCACTTACGTGATGCCATGCTCGTCCTGCCCGGAGCCGTACATTTTGCGCAACCAGCCAACCGGATTCCCCGCCATTTTTACGTGGTTGTCATAGCTTGCCTGCGGTCGCAGACGTTCATGGAACCAAGCCAATCAGAATGGTAGCAACGGAACTGCCACAACATAAACGACACCTGCTGGCCGCTTCCCTGCCCAAATTTCGGCAATCATTTACGTAAAGTAGCTTCTAGATGACAGACGTGGACAGGCAACAAATAAGCTCGACAGCATGCAATATTGTTTTACGGCAAGTACGACATTTTGCAGACTTATCTGTCTGCTACCTGTCCTGTCCGACACAGATCTGCTTGACGCTCAAAAACAACTTCTCACTCATTTCTGACTTTCTTCTTTTCTTATATTTTGTTAGGAACGGTCTCCAGCGCGCAATAGATGGCATCTGACACGGAAACATAGACAAGATATAAACGTCACAGACAATCGACTCGACAAAAGCATTGTTATTTTATCGACCTGGTAGACATGACACTGGAGAACAAACGCCGATAATGGCGTCGTCCGAACACATTTCTATCCGTGCGATGTCGCGGGGAGCAATACTATGGCTGCACCATGCGCACGTATGCCGCCAATGCATCAGCAACGAAGAACAACGGTAACATGATGCATCATGTTAAGCTGTGGGTCTGCCGTGAAAGACCGATCACTGATCACTCAGTGCCTGCCGACTTGATGGAAATAATCGGCAGTCCGACGGACGCCGCCGTGGCGCTGTCCATACAGCAAATCAAACGCTCACGGCGCTGCGGCCACTGCCCAGAACGAATCAGACCCGCCATAGTAACACGGCGCAGCGCCGGCCCGCTGGTCGCAGATGCGCAGCCTCCGTCCCGCAGGCACCGGCGCGGCCGGCCGCGGCACCGCCCCGCACCCCGCCCACCTACTTATCGTCCAGCTCGAGGCTCATGTCGCCGCTCGAGTCCATCATCCGTAGGCTGACGTCACTGGCGGCGGCCAGCGCGGCCGCCGAGGCGGCGCAAAGGCGTGACGGGACGGGGCGGGCGTGGCCCCGTCCGCCGCCAGCAGCGCGATGGACGGCTCGTCCAGCCGCGCCTGGCTGCTCAGCAGCTGCTCCAGCACGCTGCCCAGCATCTGCGTGCTGAAGGCGTCGTCCCCGCTTCAGGCTCAGCGCCTTGTGGAACGCGTCCACCGCCTTGGCCGGCTGGTCCATGAGCGCGGTGCGTGAAGCCCGATGGCGGCGTAGGTGGATGCGCTGTGCGGCTTCGAGCACCAGCGCCTGCTCGTGCGCCTCCAGCGCGTCCGAGTAGCGGCCGAGCTGCGGTACGTGTGACCGAGGTTGTTGAACTAGCGGCTCCCAGCGGTCGGCAGCCACCGTGTGCCACTCCTGCCTGCACCAGCTGCAGCGCCGCCGCCAGGTGCCGCTCCGCCTCGGCGTACTCACGCCCGGCGAACAGCAGGGTGCCCAGCTCGTGCAGCACGAACGGGTCGCGCGGCGCGATGGCCAGCGCCTGGCCCAGGAACTGGCGTGCTAGCCGGGCGTTGTTGGTCAGGCCGTACTCCAGCCCGACGTACAGCAGCGGCAGGTGACAGCCGCGCATCAGCTGCGAGCCGCGGAAGTACGCCGAGATCGCCTGGTCGTGCTCGTTCCCAGCGCGAAGCTGTGCCCGTACGCCAGCCACGCCCGGCCCGAACACGGGGTCCAGCGTGGTGGCCTTGCTGAGGGTAGCGGCGCGCGCAGGCTCCATCTTGCCGATGGCGTAGTAGTAGGTGCCGACGGCGAACCAGGCGAGTGCGCTCTCCGGGTAGGCGTCCACCAGCCGGTGCGCCAGCTGGAAGAGCGCGTTGGTCTTGCGCCGCTCGCGCAGGCAGGCGATGTGGACGGGTAGGCAGCGCGCGTGGTCCGGGTCCCGCTCCAGCACCTCGGATGTCAGCCGGAAGCAGGCGCGCGTAGTCGCAGTTGTAGTAGTGCTGCTCAGCCTGGCACGCCATCACGTCCGCGTTGGCGGCCAGCGGCGGCGGGACGGCCGCGTCGGCCGCCTCCTCCGGCGCCGTGTACTTCTTGAGCTGCAGCTGGTAGAGCCGGCGCACAGCGTCGGCGTCGGCGGCCCGGCAGCTGACGCTCCAGCGGCAGGGCGTCCATCAGCTGGCGCTCCTCGTCTAGCGTCAGCATCTGGTGGCCGAGCAGCGCGTCGAACGCCCTCGTGGCAGAGCACGTCGGCCATGAGCGCGGCACGGTAGCCATGCGCCGCCACCGGCCGGTTCTCCAGCGCCTCGTGCACACGCGGCCCTTGGCAGCAGCAGGTGCGCCGGCTCGTCGCCGTCCGCCGCCGACCTCGGCGAATGTCGAGCAGCGGGCACGCGGCCGGCCGCGACTCCTCCAGCTCCGGCTGCAGCACGGCCAGCGCCTCCTGGAAGGCGCGCGTCTCGTACAGTGGCCTCGCGCCGCCAGGTAACGGCACTCGTCGTGCGTGGCGGTGCAGACCGGAGCTGCGCACCAACTGCACGGCCCGCTGTGGCTGGCTTGATCAGCAGGTAGCAGTTGCGCCAGCGTCACCAGGTCCTCGGTCGCCTCCCCCGAGAGTGAGAACACCTTGTCTGCCCAGTAACAGGCTGCCTGGTACATGTGGTGTGGATGTATCGCTGCACCACCGCCCGCAGCGCCTCCAGGTCCATGGTGAAGGTGTCAGTGGCAGCACGTCCAAACTGTAGAAGACAATGTGTAATGTGACCCACTGGTGGGAACTGCACAATCATAATGTTAATCAGGGTTCTTGGGTCATCATGTCATAAGCAGTCATCAGGACTGACATCTGCATTTGATGCCACTTAGAGCATCCTATTATCTTACACATAGCTGGTGCTGGCAACAAGAACACAATGTAAGCTGATACATGAAACCAGGTACAACCAGGTACATGAAATCCCATATTAAATTGCAAGAAGATCATGCCAAATGCCCATCATGTTTGTTCCCTGCATCAGTGCTGCTGTAACCAGTTTGTGTATTGAGGTCAACTCATCTACTTGGCATTAGGCATGATACTCAGATCCTATACTCAGCTGCACCCCATCCCATTCAACAAAGTGCAAGCAATTTTTAACATTGGTGAGTGCTAGATGTGCAAAGTTTTAATACTTAAATGCTTTTAATGATCCTATACCACTGTAAAACTTTACCAAATGTTCACCATATGCACTGTGATGCACTGGAGCTTCAGTAGTTGATGCATCAACATACACACAATGTACATTTTTACTAAACACTAAACACAGCATGATCTTTCATTTCCAGATACATTAGTGAATGCATGGTATGTTCCCTGTTTGACAGGAGACATTCTCCCAAACCTTCCAGAAATGTGATCCTGTTCCTTTTAATTTTATCAATCATACCCATAGTTCCCCATTTCCCCATTCAATACACCATTTTCAGGCCATGTTGTCTCCCTCAGATTCCTGCTCCACCCACCAAATCCTGTCGTACATCCCAGTCTTAGATGTGTGGTTACTGGCATGGAAAGATGCATGTTTAATGCTGATGCTTAAACTAATCCTTAATACAATTTGAGAACACAAGATGTGCTGCACATGTAACTTGAAATTTCAGAATATTTCTGTTCTATAGACAGCATAATACATCATCCCTATGACAAATTTTCAGCAACCATTTGACTCACTACAACAAAGATTCTGCAAGCTTTTAGAAGATCCAAAAAACACAAATACTATACACACTTGCATAAGCCCATTCCTAAGTTCATGTGAAATTCAACAAGGCTGACTCAACTTCATATCTTTACATCACTCAACTAATGTGAAAATTTATTTGGGGGAAGCCCCTGCCACAATCCTCCAAAATAGCTAATGGCATTACAACCTGATTGGAAAATCAATAGTTATGGTTATGTTTCCAGTATGGTTAACTGCATACTGGCCTTATACTTTGCAGGCACATCGTCAGAAAACAAACTAGACATTACATTCTGTTAACAAATTATGCGAGTATTGACCATGACACGATTTTAGATCTACCTGTATGACAGTCTCACCAAACACCATGGCAACCTTTAAATTCAAATTTCACTGTGGAGCAGCAGACAAATCCGTGGCTCACGCACAACACCAAACAATTTCAAGTTCATCTCTCAGGATCTCCCCTTTCAGAAAACCTCAGCCATCCATGATATTGATATTTTATCTAAATCGCAAGCCAGACGCTGAGTAAATGCAGGAATACGGAGTTTTCGCACACAACGGCCCCACCACCCTCCGTTGTTCTAATGTGCCGCCTCTGAATGTACCTTCCCGCCGTTACAGTGCGGGGAGCGTGGGAAGTAGCTGCATCTGGGACGAGAGCGTAGTAAAGAAAAGCTTGTGAAATGGAAGCATATGGTAACGCTAACAAATATCAACAAAAAATTCTGCGTTATTAGTCAAAGTGTGTGGGAAACCGCCCAAGTCCGGGGTCTGTTTCGGCAACTTCGCATAAGGTGAGCGATGCTGATCGAACTACATGGTACCGCTTTGTTCATCTGATTTTTTTACTCGTTTTGCGATGGCGAATTACCAGTACTCTCCCGACCCGATGCTCTTCAGTCTTTATAGAGTGCGCCATATTGTGCAACTTATACCGGACCACGCATTTGAGGCTTATCAAAGTAGATGTAGCTTAGATAGGAAGTCAGTATAGTGCCAATTTCTTAAAGCATATGGGATTTATGTACCAGTATAACCGTTCAGTGTTTGTACCTTTATTTTGACCTGCTGATAACATTGTAAAATGAAGTAATTGGCACTGCACTTTTCATGTTTAGGTGTTGCAGCCTTCTGGCCATGCCATCATGATCATGGTTTCTAAAAATATTGCTTCTTCATAGCAGCAGGATTAGTTCTTCAATATGTGTTGGACCAACACCATGCACTGCCACCATTGTCATGCCGCAAACTGATAATATGGGCCAACCTGCAGGCTGGCAACCTGCAGTTTGTCAGAGTTTCCAAAAAAGAGTGGAATACATGATACAAGTATTCATGAACATGCAGAATTCCTATGATGCAAGTTATAAGACCATAACAGTGAAATATGTCCTTTACTACGATGGAAATGACCTGGCATTGTCCTAACTGAGCAAAGGTAAAAGCATAATAGAGGTTGTGGCTGTTATATATTACATGGCTGTTTCTAGGTGTAGGTGTACTTTCCTACCTAACATTATACAAAATCATTGCACACCATGTGTTGTGTTTAAGGCGGCACATATCATAAATAATCTCAAAACAGGTAGAATCCAACCTGACCTAACTAACCTAACCTAACCTAACCTAACCTAACCTAACCTAACCTAACCTAACCTAACCTAACCTAACCCAACCCACTGAACCAAACCAAACCAAACCAAACCAAGCTGAACCTAACCTTACCTAACCTAATCTAACCTAACCTAGCCTAACCTAACCTCCCCACCCCATATCCCCTGCAACCCAGTGTCCCATTGGCATCCATGGTCCATGCCATGTATAGGTGCCATATAGTGAGCTTTTATTTGGCCGCCATGTTCTCATTTTGCTTTACATTCCCCACCCAATCTCCCTGCAACCCATCATCCGGTTGGCATTGAGGATCAAATTTCATGGATTCTTGTTACCTTGGCGGGTACATTTTTATGGTTCTTGATGCTGCTTGATGCGCAGTAACGTTGTGACCACGCGCAGTAATCTCTGGTGTTGCGGCTGCTGTGTGTGTGTGCGGTGCTCGGGAGCTCGCCATCATAATTATTTTTAAAAATCGAAGGTAAGACCATGAATCTACCTGTTTTTGATTATTTATGATATGTCCTGCCTTAAGCAAACAAATGGTGTACAATGATTTTTTTCTAATGTTAGGTAGGAAAGTACACCCTGACCCATTTCTGCACAGTATGCACAGTCTTGTCAAGTTTTACACTTTGATGCTCCTAATCAAAATTACTGCGATCATTGAGATTGTTTGTAGAGAGATTATGAAATATTTTCTGAGGCAAGTTGACATGATATCTTTGTTTTGTAAATATCATTAATGCATATTATGCAGTGACTGTTCTAGGAATGTATGAAATGAAGAACTAAGCCTTCATACAACAGCTGTGTGTAAAATGGCATTTGAAAAAGATAATTATTCACACATGATATCTCTGCCATGCATTGTATACTTCAACTATCAGTGCACAAATTAATAGATGTTGTTGGTATCATGTCATGGCTATATAGCTGGTTATAAGTCAGTAGTTTATTTTCTTGTCATGCTTTATTGCTGTTTATCCACATAAGGCAGCGTGTCACCCTAAGGTCACCTTCAATAGCCTTTATTAGATCATTTACCTAGTCCAGAAAAGTAGGTGAGGTAAAAGCTTTGAAGACAGCAGATTGGTATGAAATTACAGCCAGCATTCTCTTTCCTAAGCAAGTTGAATTTCTGAGATGTGTTTCATTCAAATTTTTCTGTCAGTGCACCCAAGTATCCAAATAACATGATATTAAACATGATTAGTTCCCAGACAGACAATGTATCAATTTTGTGTACTTTATGTCAGATCAGATAATGCCACTACATAATCTGTTCAGAATAAAGCACTGCCTCTTCACATGTATACTGACTAGTCATGATTTCACACCAATCTTCAAAACTTTTTTAAGTAGGTTGACATCTGTGCCAGTGGACATGGCAGCATGTGGTTGGTGAGCAGCAGATGCATGCTATTGCTGACAGTTTGTATGTGCTGCCTGCCAGCAGCAGCCACCATGGCCTCAGACAAGGTGACACTGGAGGACGCACTCTCCAACGTGGAGGTCCTGGAGGAGCTGTCACTGCCTGACCAGCAGCCCTGTATCGAGGCACAGGCGTGCTCGGTCGCCTACCACGCCAACTTCGACACAAACTTCGAGGATCGCACTGCCTTCGTGTCGGGCGTGGCCAAGTACATCGAGGAGGCCACCGTACACGCCAATCTGGTGAGGCGCGCCGCGCGGCCGGCCCGGCGGCCCGCCGACTGTCCGCCGGCTGCTGCGTCACCGTCCAGCTGGCGTGTCACGGTCACGTGGTCACCAGCCAGCGGGCCAGTGGCTGGACTGCCAGGTCACGGCTGTCGGGCGGGCCGAGCCGCGTGCGGAGTCCCCCCCCCCTCCCCTCCCCCTCTCCTGCCTTCCAGCTGTGGTGTGTTGGGACGGTCGCCGTGCTGTATGTGATGTGTGGCCGTCTGGAGTGGCCGTGATGAGGCTGAGTTACGGATGCTGCGGTCGCGGCGTGGCCGATTGGTGTCACGCTGTGGTCGGAGATTCGTCAGCACCCGGATCAACATGGTGCAAACCCGGATGGGCAGTGAGGCTTTGAACTGCGCCCGGCTTCCAGCTGAACGCAGCTGGCCCCCAGCTTCGTCACCCGGCTATACTGATACTGGCACTCAACACTCGCAACACAGCGCACACCTATCATGTCAACACTCAATCCTCGTTCTGACGCCTGCGAATGCCGATCTTGCAGAACGTTTGTGGATGACGGCGGACCTGATGATAGTTGCAGCGACACGAATGGCGATGTTTGTGCTATCGCCGTGCGAGACTGCTGCCACTGGCCTTGCACGGGACCGTTTGTGTACATGTCGCCTCGCACCGGCAGAATGAGTTGCTGGAGGAGGGTCATCAGCATGCAGTGATGCTGTACACCTGGCGGTGCTGCTCGCGTGCCATACCGCAGCCCAAGTCCAACGAGCAGCCGAACCGTGTCAAGATCTACCAGAAGACGGTGGACGTGCTGGGGCCAGAGGTGGACAAGCTGCTCAACTTCATGTACTTCCAGGTGAGCGGTGGGCACGCCTTCTCTCTTAGAGTGCAGGGGTCATTGCGACGCATAATACGCCTTGCGGAAGGGTCCGAATTTTTTTTATTTTGCGTTAAACCGACGCTGTCCGATGTTCACGGCGCCGATATCGCATGGTGTACGTTGCTGGCACACGCTTCGTGCCATTGAGGTGTCGCGAGAAACGTTGCTGGTCTGTCAGGAGTGTCAGTGTTGCCATCACCGCGCAGCCCGCGTGTTGTCGGCGGCGTGAGTCGCCTTGTGAGTGAGCGGCGCGCGGTCGCCGCCGCCGGGCTGCCAGACGGCCGCCCCGCCCCTGACGGCGGACCGCCCGACCCGACAGCGCAAGGCCATCGAGCGCTTCTCGGCCGAGGTCAAGCGGCTCTGTCACCAGGAGAAGCGCAAGGACTTCGTGTCGGAGGCCTACCTGCTCACGCTCGGCAAGTTCATCAACATGTTCGCCGTGCTGGACGAGCTGAAGAATATGAAGTCCAGCGTGAAGAACGACTACTCCACGTACAGAAGGTGCGGCGAAGGGCCGCCCGTCACTGACCGTGGCGCCGCCAGAGCTGTGCTCTAGCGTCTCAGCAAGATGGGGAGTCTGCCCAGTAATGACTCCACATTGTTGAGCGTCTGCTCGTCGGGAAATTGATCCAGTATGAGAAGTGTTCCAAAATGGGAACCATAAGTGTGTGTTTGTGTGGAAAAGATCATGAATGTAAACATCTGGTTTACAGGGATGGTTATTCACAGAAATGGGGATCATTTCACATGATTATAAAAGGAACAATGACCTTCAGTCTGATGGTTGTTATTTACATAGGGCCGAAAACCGAACATGCCATACAGTACCGAGCCAACCTTTGACGGTGTTGTTGCGGCTGACCTGTGCTGTGCCCTGTTGGTATACACCATGAGACTTATGGTCATTATTCGTTTTATAGTCATGACCTCATGTCTCAGATTTGTGCTTAATTAAATTGTTTCATATGTGACATTTCTGACTTGTGTTTGTCAGATCTCAACTAAAATGTAAATGGTATAAATTCTGCATGCCTGCTTTCAGGTGTGTCAGACTTTCAAAATAAGTTTAAATGCATATTATTTGTTTACTCATCACCCAGTTTTGTCATGTGTAGCCATGCTGCAGCGTGTCTCACTGTACTGTGAGGTGTGGCATATGACCCGCGGTCGTATCCGCAGGGCGGCGCAGTTCCTCAAGGTGATGGCTGACTCGCAGACACTGCAGGAGTCGCAGAACCTCTCCATGTTCCTGGCCACCCAGAACAAGATCCGCGACACTGTCAAGGAGAACCTCGAGAATCATCAACTACGAGGAACTGCTGGCCGACGTGGTCAATATCTGCGTGCATATGTACGAAACAAAGGTGAGAGCACAGACTTGAGGCTTCGGCGAGACTGATTTGGGACAGAGCCCCGAATTTTGTGTAAAGATAAGCTGTTTTCCTTGCACCGTTTAGCTTGAGATTCATGACCACCCTAGGAGTTATGTCACTATATCTAGACACTCAAGCGTGCATGCATGAGTCATCAGGCAGTGTTGTTTAAAGGGAGATGGACGGGGGGGGGGGGGGGGCGCGTGTTCTGAGATTTGACGACCACCTGGTCTGGCAGATGTACCTGACACCACAGGAAAAGCACATGCTGGTGAAGGTGATGGGCTTCGGCCTGTTCCTGATGGACAGTGAACAGTGCAACATCAACAAGCTGGACCAGAAGAAGCGCATCTGCATCAGCAAGATCGACAAGATCTTCAAGGTACCTGCACGCTTAGCCACGTGACTGTTGTGTGTTTCGTTCAGAGATGGGAGCGCTGCCTGGATGGTAGCTCCTGGCCGTGGTATATCCTTCACTCGATGCCGGCCTGCCGCCCACGCCGCCGCCGCGCTCCGGCCGGTGGCCGCCCGGCCGCTCCTCACGTCATGTCATCTGGCGGATAGCGGGTGTGTGAGGCTGGCCGGCCCAGCCGCTGCGGCTGTCTGCGAGCCCTCCCTTCTTGGTCTCGATCCGCCACCTGCTGCCTCCGCCGTCACGTGCCGGTGAGCGGGCCGGTCAAGCCCTCCCCTCTTTGCCTCGATCCGCCACCTGCTGCCTCCGCCGTCACGTGGTGGTGAGCGGGCCGGTCGAGCCCTCCCCTCTTGGCCTCGGTCCTCCACCTCCTCTCTCCGCCGTCACGTGGTGGTGAGCGGGCCGGTCGAGCCCTCCCCTCTTGGCCTCGGTCCTCCACCTCCTCTCTCCGCCGTCACGTGGTGGTGAGCGGGCCGGTCGAGCCCTCCCCTCTTGGCCTCGATCCTTCGCCTCCTCTCTCCGCCGTCACGTGGTGGTGAGCGGGCCGGTCGAGCCCTCCCCTCTTGGCCTCGATCCTTCGCCTCCTCTCTCCGCCGTCACGTGGTGGTGAGCGGGCCGGTCGAGCCCTCCCCTCTTGGCCTCGATCCTTCCCTCCTCTCTCCGCCGTCACGTGGTGGTGAGCGGGCCGGTCGAGCCCTCCCCTCTTGGCCCCGATCCTTCGCCTCCTCTCTCCGCCGTCACGTGCCGGTGAGCGGGCCGGTCGAGCCCTCCCCTCTTGGCCTCGATCCTTCACCTCCTCTCTCCGCCGTCACGTGGTGGTGAGCGGGCCGGTCGAGCCCTCCCCTCTTGGCCTCGATCCTCCACCTCCTCTCTCCGTCGTCACGTGCCGGTGAGCGGGCCGGTCGAGCCCTCCCCTCTTGGCCTCGATCCTTCACCTCCTCCCTCCGCCGTCATGTGCCGGTGAGCGGGCCGGTCGAGCCCTCCCCTCTTGGCCTCGATCCTTCACCTCCTCCCTCCGCCGTCACGTGCCGGTGAGCGGGCCGGTCGAGCCCTCCCCTCTTGGCCTCGATCCTTCACCTCCTCCCTCCGCCGTCACGTGCCAGTGAGCGGGTCGGTCGAGCTCTCCCCTCTTGGCCTCGATCCTTCACCTCCTCCCTCCGCCGTCACGTGCCGGTGAGCGGGTCGGTCGAGCCTTCCCCGGGCGGGTGACGGGTGCGGGGTGGCCGGGCACCGCCGGTGCTGGAAGGGACGCCGGGCGTCCACCATACGTGGTGCCCCCCGCTGAGACGGCCGCCTCGTCCCGCAGGGTCTGGAGGTGGTGCCGCTCTTCGGCGACATGCAGATCGCGCCCTTCAACTACGTGCGGCGCAGCAAGAACTTCGACCCGTCCAAGTGGCCGCTGGCCAACACGAACCAGACGCACCCGCAGTCGGACCTGCTTAGCTCCCTGCCGCAGATCCGCGACGACCACCTCAAGTACATCTCCGAGCTGGCCAGATACAGCAACGAGGTGCGGCCCCAGGCGTGCCCGGTGGGGGAGCGGCCACGGGCACGGGACGGTTAGCGCGTGGGTGCGGATGGGGGCTGCTGTAAGTGGGATATTTCCCTGTTGACGTTATTGGCCGTATCCAGGCCACGCTGATGTTGCTGATCCATATCTTGAGGGGGAGGGGGGGGGGGGGGGGCGTTTTGAGTTTGTGAACTAGTAGCAGAAAATCTGCAGTTCCCAGCGTATGTTCAGCCCAGCCACTGAAATGGAAAAACATTTCATGTTAGTGCAGCATGATGCACTAGCAACCTGGACTCCTCCTGAGATCCCTTGCGCGTTGAAAGCGGGCGAGTATGCAGGAGTAAGCGGCCTAGCATACTTCTTATGAGGCAGCGGCGTCTGCTGGGCTGCGGCCGGTGGAAAGTGGCTGAGCTTTGCAGCTGGGGTTGTGTCCGACCGGCGGCTGCCTGACCTCGGCGCGCGCCGCCGCCGCCGCCGCCAGGTGACCACCACGTACAAGGACTCGCCGCGCACGGACGCCGAGAACCGGGCCATCTGCGAGCTGGCGCTGCGCGGCCTCCAGCTGCTCTCCGAGTGGACGTCGGTGGTGACGGAGCTCTACTCGTGGAAGCTGCTGCACCCGACCGACCACCACCAGAACAAGGAGTGTCCCACCGAGGCCGAGGAGTACGAGCGGGTCAGTGGCGGCTCACAGCGTCAGAGGCCACGGGTCGGGGCGGAGACGAGTGGCAGGGGATAGCATGACCCGGGATGTCACAGCCCGACTGCTATGGAGCTTATCACGCTCCGCTCCTCCATACCAGGCTCTGTGTGTTTGTTACACGGCGTGCTGCACGCCTTTTCTGAAGTTGGTCCGGCCGCCGCATCACCGGCCTGTCGCTGCTCACCGCTGACCAGTGCCCTGCCCCCACCCCCTCCGCGCCACCAGCGTGCCACTGCTCACCGCTGACTGCCCCCCCCCCCGCAGGCCACGCGCTACAACTACACCGACGACGAGAAGTTCGCGCTGATCGAGGTCATCGCCATGATCAAGGGCCTCCAGGTGCTGATGGCCAAGATGGAGACGGCCTTCAGCGACGGTATCCGGCGTAACATCTACGCCGAGCTGCAGGACTTCATCCAGCTGACGCTGCGCGAGCCGCTGCGCAAGGTCATCAAGAACAAAAGGACCTGGTCCGGAGGTGAGCCCGGGCGCTGAATGGTGGCGGCGGCGGCGGCGGCGCGTCCCGGGCTCGGTGCTGGTGTGTCTGTCTGGGAGGAGGGCGACTGTCAGTGCCACGGCAGGATCGGGGACGCACTATTGACCCGGTATATATATATATATATATATATATATATATATATATATATATAGATATAGATATAGATATAGATATAGATATAGATATAGATAGATATATAGATATAGATATAGATAGATAGATATATAGATAGATAGATATATATATATATATATATATCCTTATATATACATATATAACATATATATATATATAGTATATATTTGCCATTGTATATATTTGTGTATATATATATACACGTATATATGTATATATCTGTA